>NC_142746.1:16805174-17105174 GCF_051943395.1 Hippocampus bargibanti
GACTGGACCTCTCGCCCCGCCATAACAGACGGGAAAGGGAGAACTGTAGTCTAATGACTCGTCACCCGATCCAATAACTGGCATTTGTCCTTGAGCCAGATATGTAACTGTTTACTGTCCAACCATGTACACAAAGTCACTTGAGCTAACGACACCGGTTTAACGTCTATCTTGTAAATTTAAATTACTGGGATGGGTTGTCTGTGCCACAGGGGAACAATCCCTGACACTATAATAGTTGGACTCTCATAACAGCAGCCTGCGAGATTGATACGCGATACCGCCAAAGTTCACATTTGTTATTCCTTTCACATTGCACCCTGTAATCTATAATTTATGTCTTCATTTACATGCCTTTTGTGATTTACAATGGGGGCCAACACAACATTAACCTCTCTATTAAAAAGGGCAGTTCACCTGAGTTTGAAGGCAAAGTCTCATCTCCAAAATCTCCTCATTTATGCACACTCAACTTTGGCTGTTTTGTCTTTCCCGAGTTTTTCGGTGAAGGTTAAATAGAATGAAATTGAACTTCTAAAAAAAAACCTGCTTTGGTTTGAAACAGCCACATCACAAAAGGACATTGTTGTTCTCTCAATGATACACTATCCTTGAGAGGACAACAATGTCCAGAGTCGTTTATGATGGAATTTCTTTGACGAAGACTTGTCATATGAAGTCTATTGATGCCAATCACTGTCATTCACCTACCATCCCAAAGATTTTAATTATCTGCTAGGCATTTCTTATTACGTTATCACTATATAGACTTCCAATAGAGAGTTAAGATAGAAATCCCACCAGACAAATTCAGTAAGTTTCTCAGTATATTACTGTATGTGAGCAAGTAATACAGCAATGTACATCTGAAAAATCACCCTGTTACAAGTCCCACTGTCAATTAATATTATTTAGTCATTTCTGTTGGCAGCAATGCATACCAGTGTTTGGCACACTGTACTATAAAATCACACCCTGCTCCTTTTTTTTTTTCTTCAAACTTTTCTTTTCTCCTCATTCTAGTACCAATTGAACTTGTCTCTCCTAAAATGCATCCAGACAATGCTCATTTTTTCTGTTCTCAAAGGTTATCATGTTGAAATTTATATTCTCAAGGGCATCTCCTGTCAATGTCTACCTTCTTCAAAGCACTCTTAGTTTCATCCTTCTCCAAAGAAGGGATTCTGCAAGCATCCACTTTTGTTGTCTTCTTTTTCACTTCGTTCAGACCAAAAAATGGAGGCATCAAAAAACAACCAAGGATGCCTACAAAACATCACAAGACAGAAAACTCCTGACTGGAGGCCACCAAAGGCAGTTGCCACCTTAAACACATTTCCACTGTCTTCTCCGTTTAAATAAATGTACCGGGAACTCTGGTGCAAGCGGCAAAATTTAATTTCCATATTCTTAATTGTATTTATTTTTCATTTGTCTACACTTTGAAGAATTTAGGAGGTAAAATAATGATTCTTTCAAAACAGGTATGTCTAGATGCAATTTATATCTGATCAGATTCATCAAATAATTGCAGGTACCATTGCTGATTTGTCTATTTTTGGGAGACCGTGTACAATTCAATATAACGAAATGGTGGTTGTCAGACAAATAAACTTTAGGCGTCCCCCCCCCCCCCATTCCAATCATACCCTCTCAATTCCAGCCAGCTGCCTTTTACTGTCCTTGGTTAATGGGCAGGAACACTACATCATCTGTGTAGAGCTCAGCAAACAAACACCAAAATAAATAAAAAATAATATAGAAGCCACATAAAGCATCCACAAAATACAGTCAGATGACCCAATATAAGTCCTGCGTGCAGCGGCAATGCTGTCTGTGTCCTCCCCCTGCTGGTTTTCCGGTTACCATAAATGTCTTCAATTGAATTCTTTGGCCCTTAAATGTGGTATTTGCCTTACTGCAAATATTTGAGCCTGGCTTCTGAAAGCAAAAGCACACTCCTTTTACAAAATGTGCTTGGCAAGTCAAGTCTGTAAAGTTGAACTATGGAAAATGTTTGTAAGGTTCAGCTGAGAGATCTGAAATGTGCTTTTGCTTTTTGATGAGTACATATTTGCATTAACTCAAGTAATGGTCATGAACCAAATAAAACATTACAATTTAATGACCCGTGAAAATATTTAAGTACACTATATTCATAACATAATTGAGAAAAAAAAGTTAATGTACCCTTAAGTGATGTTGTAATGTTGTTGCTATTTTTGTAGTAAAACTAAAATTGTCTCAAATGTTTCAACACCTTTTTCAATCTTTTTTTTTTTGGTTGCAAATTAATGCATGTTGACATACAAACAGGAAGTCGATGGCCGTGATGGCCACCATTCCGACTTCATTGCTTGATTTTTGACCCCCAAAAAAATATTACAGGCATATTACCTGATAAATGATTACTTTGGTTATTTAATTTGAAAATAAACACAGCCGTGATTCAAACTCAGTTTCGTCGCACTAAATAAGGATTGTATTCCAAAAACATGTACAGTCAGTTCATTGAACACAAGATTTCTCATAGTGCGGATGGTTTTTTTTCCCTACTTTTACCCTATGATTGTCTTTCAACTAGTTCAGGATGTCCCCCCACTAATTGCCCATAATATGCCGGGATCGACTCCAGCACAACTGCCACCTTCGTGAGGAAAAAGTGGTTGAAATAATGGATGAGTTTAAATAATCCGATTTGTCATTTGCTTCAAATGCCCACTTTAGCTTTAAAATTATAGCATTTACAGGCCACATGTGGGTTGCAATGTCATTCTCCCTAAACACACAAATTATATAGCAGGTGTCTCTATTGTTGCTGAGAGCGTGAAAAGTGGTGGATACAGGTTTTATCCTTGAACACACATCATTTTTCCCCTTTATATATTCCAATGCAAAACAAGGAATGAACTGTTGTTGTGATGATGTCCCAAATATCACAAATTCCTTGGTGTTCAACAATCAGAGATGCAGCATCAGCAACTTTTGAAAAGGAATGAAGAAAAATTGAAATTTTCCATCTCCAAAGACAATTTGTACATGAAGCATAACTGTGAAAATGGCACCCATAAATCACATTTGCAGTAACACTCTGCCATCGATTACCGACAGCAAAACAAATGGTGGCGTTAAGGTTTCCCATCTTAAACAATTCCAGGAGGCTTCTAACCACCAATTGGGGAACATGAGATAGATCAGCTCAGGTGCTCTCATGGGGATGTTAAATCCAACAAGGAGATGGGATGGACTTTTGTCTGGCCCGGTCAGACCTCTGGAGTATTCAACGTGGATTTCAGCGCCGCCGACCTCGGCAGTTAACGTCAACATTGTTTGAAATGTATATCGTTACTATTGAATTAGTCTTGTTTTCAGCTCTTGCCGAATGTACGCTGTAGACAGAGAATAACCTGAAATTTATCACTGCAATCATCAAAGATCGAAAGATGGAAGCTGTTTTCACATGTGGTAGTCGTAAAACTGCCAACGGATTATTTATTCAATGTGAGAAACGTTTACTTGTAGTAGGAAAACCAAATGAGACATTGCTCCGAATGTGGACTCATTAATACAGATTGTTGGAATTAAATGTATCAAATTGTTTCAAAGTTAACACACTTTGAATAGCTTTTGCAGAGCAGAAATTAAGGCACTTGGCAGCACAAGACTCAAATCAAATTAACATGTCAGTGAAAACAACTTCTTTTTTGCATATATTTAAAGCAGGAATTAATTCATATCATGTAAACCTCAGGCAAAGTAAAGCAGTTACTTAAAAACATTGAATATTTTTATTAGATCAATGAATATGTTCATCGAATAATTATGTTGTGATTTCTTACTCTGAGGCTGCTTGAAGGCTTCTCCCTGACCTCACTTATGATCATGTTCATGCCACAAGGCAAGATCTCTCCTTGAGTTTCAGGCCAGAGGCAATTGATGGCCATTTTATATGTCTTGCACTTTCAAGTAATGACTTAGCTTTTGCACCAAGGATTTTGCTGATGGTTTTAGAAACTGTTCCAGCCTTGTGCATGTATACAGTTGTGTATGTGTCTGGCATTTTTTGAAGAAAATTAAATACATGATGCATTTAGATTAGGATTACAGTGGGACCTCAGTTTACGAACCCCTTGCCTTACGAACTTTTCGGGTTACGAACGTTACATTTATAAAAATTATAGCTTGGCATACGAACTATTTTTCGGGATACACACGGAGCTTCCACAATGAGCGATGTGTCGTTCGTGAACGACCCCGTTCTCCTAATGAAATGGATTGGATTGGATTGGATATGCCTTTATTAGTCTCACAATGGAGAAATTTACATTTCACAACAGCAAAGTGATGAAAGGAATGAAAGTAGAAAAACAAAATACATGAGCTGCTGGAAAGGCAGCCACTCTCGCGGCGCCGTCTTGAAGTCAAAAGAACAAAAAAAACTAAATAACAAATATGACAGCATAGAGACAATATGACAAAACAAAGACACAGAGAGACATTCATTCTTCAGGACTTGCTGTACCCCCTTTGTGATGACATGAAGCAGTTCTAGATGAAAGAGGAGAGGATCAAAGCGTCTTTCCACCAGTGGATCAGGGACATCATGGTGGAATGTGCACGTCGACTACAAGCTAAATGTTGAAAGCAAACACGTAGCTGACTTTTTTTTGTCCTCTATTCCCCGCCCCCTGTTGTTGGTTAAAGCCACGTGATTGGTCAAGAACGCAGCAGGGGGGATGGGGTTACAGACAGAGAGAGTGAGGCCGTTCTCCAAAAAAACAAAATGGTGAAAATTAGAAAGTAGAAAATTATGGTTTATGGGGGCCTGGGAACGGATTATTCTCATTTTAATGGTTTCCTATGGGAAATTAATTTTTGAGATACACACTTTTCGCCTTACACACTCTGTCTGGTAATCAATTAAGTTCGTAAGCCAAGGTCACACTGTACTGACGAATACTTGATCTGGAACTGCAATGTACCACATGGGGATCAGCCAATCAGTGAGAGCAGAGAATTCTGGCTGAGTTTTAGGAGATCAAATAGATCACTCAAAACTCTGTGCATTTTGACTAATAGTCTGGCTTTGATAACATGAAAAAGACACTAAGAGACTGTGAGAATTTTCTCATTAGCACCATGAAGCAGTAATTCATGTCTTTGTAACATCTCCGCTCGATTACTGCAATGCGCTTTACTTTGGAGTTAGCCAATCCTCCATGAAACGCCTCCAGCTGGTCCAGAAAACCGCTGCTCTCCTCTTGACTGGTACTCATAAGAGGGAGCACATATTGTAACTCGTACTCTGGCATCCCATCACAGGCTCCCTATACATTTTAGAGTTATTTTCAAGATCATATTTGTCTTCCAATCTTTAAATGGCCTCGTTTCTCCTTACCTCTCCATCCACTTCTACAGAGTTTCCCGGCTCAGGTATGCTGACATCAAGCCTTTTCTGTTGCTGGGCCCACTCTCTGAAATGACCTGCCACTGACCATTCGGCAAGCCTCCTTGCTGCCCATTTTTAATACCTGCCTCAAAATTCACTTGTAGGCTTTGGCATTTGACTCAGCATGATTCAGACTTGATCTTGGTTTCATTCTCTGGTGATATCTACTATCTTTGTGACTGCTTTATTTCTTGTACATGATAGCTGTACATGTTAGCGCTTTGTTACAGCTTCAGCTGTTAAAGCGCTATATAAATCAATTTGTGTTGTGGTGTGTTGTGTTGTGTTGTGAATGGATTTTTCAATGATCCAATGTTAAAAATTCATGAATGTGGTTAAGTCTGATTTAACTTCAGTTCCAGGCTCTTTATGGGACAACATTTTAATTTAAATTCCAAGTTGTGTAATTTCACTTGACTTCAATTTGTAATCAGACGTGGTGTCTGTACTATGTGTACTATGCTGAGGTGATAAGGCTGTCTGCATAGCCAAAACGACGATGTTCTTTTATTGAGTGTGAGTTCTGTGATGATGGCAATAGTGAATTTAGTGTCACTCGTGGATGCCATGTTATGATGAGGTGATTAGGCCGCACATTCTCTAGAAAGGCTTTTTGTTAACCTGTCTGCTCTCTCCTCTCACAAGATTACACACTGATGGATTCAACAGTGCCACTTAAATATACTCACCGGTACAAACCACAGAACAGTGTGTAAATAAAATGATGAGTTTCCTGATTGTCTCCACTGATCTCTGCCTGGCCGGTGTTACGATCAAGATAAACATTGTGTTCCTGAGGAAGCCGGTGCGTGCTTTTCAGCTCTGTGTTCTGCTGTGATTTCTTTAACAGCCTTATTTAGCATCACTGGTGCCTTTTCTGTTGATGCAAACCTCGGTATGGTTGTCGAGGCTTGTCTCGATCGAAGGCAGCACGATGATGTGACCATTCGCCCATTTAAATGTTTTTGAATGTGAATCCAACACATTAATCAAAGTGTCGACCGCCTAAATTAGAGTTTGCTGAAGGGATGTACCCATAATCCTCTGATGAAGGAAACCTTGTCGTCTGTTAAAGCCCCCAAGGATCAACAAGTATGTGTGGCGTGTTAAGTGTTCAAACCTTTCAGCAGAAAAAGGAGTCTGAGCCAAATCTGTCTTTTGTGAAAAAATGACAAATAAACCCTACATGTTCATGTTGTTATTTGTGTAATCTTGATAGAAGTTGAAGATATCAGTTTGTGAACAAGCACATTAGCAAGATTTGCCGTCGCGAGAGACATAGCTCTGCAAACAGCTGCACTAATGTTGCACCACGACTGACGGGAGCTATTAATCACTCTCTGTATGTGCGATGGGTTTGTGTAATCAGTTAAGCTTACGCAAATATCATTCGAAAATCAATGGCCGGTAAAAGTGAGCGGCGGTGGCCTGGTTATAATGGAGAGTGTTAATTTAAGTAAAACTTCATGTTGGGAGCAGATGGAGGATTGTTAGAATTTAATCAAAGTAATGAAAAATGAGTTGAGAAATTTAGACTAGCTTAATGTTTGACACATATCTCGTTTCATAAGTAAATGTGACAATTAACGTAATTAGCAAAAAAATCTGTGTGTGTATTTTAGTTTTTGTTGTGATTAATTAAAGCAAAAGTCAATCCTTTCGGAAAAAAAGACAGCTGTGAATGGAGACATTTTTTTTCTGTTTGTGCCAGGAAGTAATGACTAAACATAAGAAAGAAATACAACAAGAGAGAGTAGTATGGGCTCATGTGAAGTCCTGGTATGCCATAAAAAGTAGAGGTGAAATTTGAAAAAATAAAAGTAGAATTATATCCCATTGCTTCTGGAATAATATAACCCAAGGGTCCCCTACAGACAAGAGGTTCTGCAGCCGCAGATTCATCCATTTGCAGATGTTTTCTTCTTGCGCTCCAAGTGGCAGAGGCAGAGCGCCTTATGTTTTATTCCTGGGGAGGCCCCTCAGGATACTTCTTTAGAGCTGGCGCACCGCCCTGGTTGCAGGTACAGCAGTATACTGTCAGGTTTCCCCCCATCACCCTTTCTGGCCCTTGAATGGGTGAGAACAAGTTCAGTCATCTTGATTGTGTCTGCATAGCAATTTCTTGGGGCCATGTACAGTGAGACCTCAACTTACAAACACCTTATCTTACAAACTTTTCGTCATAAGAACCTCTAATTTAAGAAAATTAAACCTTATAATAAGCACTATTTTCATAATACACACCCACCACGGCTGATCTTCGGCGGAAGCACACGACCGAACAGCGCTCCAGCCGGCGCTACTTTGCACACCCCCTCTCATTGAATGCACACGTCGATCGCCTACTTGGAGCTTTTTGCTGATAAGTTTACTATGATGGGACCAAAAAAAAAACACCACAGGCTCGTGTTCATCCCAGGAAGACACAAAATAAAATCACTGTCGCTGAGAAGAAGGAGATAATTGAAAAACACGAACGAGGTGTGCGTTTGTGTGATTTTAGTGGCCGAGCACTGCTATGCTAAATCAACCATTGCTCCCATTCTCCGGAACACAGAAGCCATCAAAGGTGCGTCTGTTGCAAAAGGTGTTTCAGTGCTCTCAAAGTGACGGTCTCGGGCAATCGAAGAAGTTGAAAAAAACGTTATTTTACAGCACAGTTTATTTCTTTAATTATAGTCCTCGTGTAATGTGCCTCTCTTTGTGACTTTATGATACAATGCAGTGTATTTCTTTCATTACAATACAATAGCACATTTATTATACATAGAATAAGGTATGTTGTGTGTAGTTTTAAGGCTTATTTAGTTAAAAACTATATTTTATGGAAACCCGGGAACGGATTATTCCCATTTTAATGGTTTCCTATGGGATTTTTTTTTTTTTTTTTGAGATACACACTTTTCGCCTTACACACTCTGTCTGGGAACCAATTAAGTTCGTAAGTTGAGGTCTCACTGTACTTAAGATTTCATTCACTTTCCAGATGTAGCATTACCTTCCAATGCCATATAATACAAATTGAACCTGACTATTATCTAGCGTTGTGATAGTCGCATTCCGTGGTATACTGCTACATTTTTTTCCTCTGTCCAGCCCCTTTCTACTATCGTTCTTTCTGACTATATTTTCCAATAAACACCCATCCGAACATTAATAACCACAGAGAGGAGGTGTATCAAAGTCCGCTCTAGCACATACAAAGTGGATTGAAAACCTCGGAATAGAGGGATTGCATTCTGCACGATCAAGTTTCTCAGAAAGGTTAAAAAATGTAAGCATACAATTACCCTTTACAATAATTCCAATTGCGGTAACTCAAATCCTTCGCACTTCAAACAGTCGCGTCAATGTGATTGACTTATGTCTACTTTTCTTTCACCATGAATCCTGTATAGCAATATGTGACTTAAATGATAAAAATATCTTTCATTTCACTGTGATAATACATCCATTTTTCATGTTGTTTGTGCTTTTTGTAATACAAAAAAGGACATAAGACAGACTTGTAGTCCTGTGGCCAACCCAAGTTGGTAATGTACAAATAACACTGTGCTGCTTTGTTTTGCCTGCTACTAATGCCATAAACCAGAAAGAAATGGACACACACACACTTAATATTTTTGTGATTCCAGTAATCAGGAGGGAACAGACAGATCAGTGGTCAAATGCCAAAACTACTATCGGGTTCAGGCACAGATGAAAATCTTGTGACACTGGGACAGAAGTAGATGCATGATGCATGAACAGCTACGCCTAGACATTGTTAATCTCCCTTGTATCACGTTGAGACATGTTTGGTTCTGCATCGAGGTATGAGGTAAATTCGCACAAATGGCGAGTAATGCGAGTAAAATCGTAGCAGCTTGAAAGGAAAATGTTAACAAATCCACAGGTTTTTTTTAAGATGATTGTGTTACTGGGCCATGCACGAGAAAAAAAAAATGGGAGCCAGGCGATTTGAACACCGACTTTTCACCTGGCGCAGTCAAAGAAGCAGGGGGGATGATTAAAGTTACTAATGCTAAAATATGATCTTGAAAGAACTCTGCATTCAACACGAAAAAAATCAATTTTTTCATGAATCCTTCAGATGCTGAAAAGAACTGCCTTTCAGTCTCATTTCATCGGGAAAAAAATGAATTCTGACGTGAACTTCAAAGATCGATTTCATAGCAGTATTTCCAGAAATATGAAAAGATTTCCTTTCTTTAAGTTTCCCCAGGACACTTTTCCCCTTTGTGAGCCACACATGGTGTTTTTTTTTAATCAACTTGCATGAAGAAAAAAAAACCTCCCTCTCAGCCATGCAGTGCAGACATTGAGCTCTTTTGGCAGACTCCCCAGCTTGCACATCATGATTTCAATGACCGAGACGGTAAAAAAAAAATCCAAATAGAAAGCTCCATTTTGTGCCATTATCCTGCCTCTTAGACAGAGAACGGAGTGTTGTGTGATAGACGACAGAGTAGAGGTAATCACTTTTTTTTTGGCTCTTGTTTTCCTTTTGGTTCTACAAGTACCAGTCCTAAGATTTGCTTCTACATCCCTTATTCATCAATGTAAACAAGCATCCAACGTGGTTCCTGTAGAGCAGGGGTGGACAAACCTTTTTTGGCTTGGTGGCCACATTGATTTCTAAAATTCGACCGGAGGAAGGGGGCGCGGGTCAACAAAACCTGTATGGTCTTGTGTTGAAAGTTTGCTGGCGTAATTCGCATGCTTGTTGGAAAAGTGACGGCTGACGTTGTCTTCGTTTAAAACTGTTTCTTAGCACGTAAGACACATATCCTTGGATCGGACTTCGATAAAAAAAAAGTATTTAGAAGTCCATTCCTTTTTAAACACTAGGCACTTACTGTCGCCTTTTCTTTTCCTTGACATTGCTGCAGATGGGTTGCGATCTGACCAGTAGAAGTAGAGCGATTATAGGAAATGGCTTGATCGCTGAGTGTGCAGGCTCCTGTTCTCATTCTCGGTCTGTCTCTGTTAATGACTATATATATATATATATATATGCCTCACGTTCCATGTTTCTCTCTCTGCCTCTGTCTCTGTCTCTGCCTCTGTCTCTATCTCTCTCTCTTCTGTCTCTGCCTCCCCCACGTTCTCTCTGTCTCTCTTTGTCTCTCGCTCTCTGTCACTGTCTCTCCCTCTCTTTCTCTGTCCCTCTCTGCCTCTGTCTGTGTCTCTCTCTCTCTCTCTCTCTCTGTCTCTACCACTCACTCTCTCTCTGACTCTCTCTCTCTGTCTCTCTCATTCCCTCCATCCCTTTCTCCCTCTCTCTGTCTCTCTCTAAAGGGGAGTGGGTCAAATTTTGAAGACGTGTCATTGCAAGTCAAATTGAAATGAATTGCATGATCCACATCAATCTTCTACTGTATTCTGAACCAATCTTTGGTGGATCACATTAAAAGTCCAACGGGCCGGATCCTGCTCGCTGGCCATCGTTTGCATCGTTTGCTGTAGAGACATGCTGTTCATTGCCTTAAAACTTTGTGCTCATAACAGTAGAGAATACATCTTAGTGTTCGCTGTCTAAAATATGAACAACCGCCCTTTGTTCCTCCTCCTGAAAATATATTGGGAATGATTTTTAGTAACATTACATTTCCATTTGTTCAGTCTCTCAGTGGTGATTGACGCCATTAAAATCCTTGTACCATAATCAACTTTTATTTTCCGCAATTTTTTGCTAAAATGTTTCCCATTACAAGTCGAGCTACAACAAAACAGCCTTTGTTAAGACTTTGAATGAAATTGGACCGCCTAATTTTAAACCTTTTTGAAATGTAGCCTCCTGCTTGTTAGATATATGCTTCATTTTACAAGACTATGCTATTCAACCCTTTTCTGTTGAAGCCATTGGCTTGAAGAAGTGAAATCATTCAATAACGCTTGCATTGCCATAGATGTTACCTCTGCTCCGTGACTATAAATGTGGTCAAAGGCAAGTTAAAGTGGTTGAGGAGAAAAGGTTAAGCGCAAGGACGTGAGGGTAGATGCTGCATTGTTTATCAGGATACTGGCCATTCATGATTCTGAATTCTGATGACCTGAATAGTTGGTCTCCACAAGAGCACAAACTCTAATCTCATTCGCAAAGGCGAACACTTTATCACAGAGTCGCGCATAAGCAATTAGATGAAACATAATGACTGAAACATCAGCAAGCCTACTCAAGGGTAATTAATCAAGAGGTTTTGATGCACAGGAGTTGCATTTCAAAACAGATTATTATTATTCAAGCGAAAGCTACAAGAAAGAAATACTGAGAATGCGTTCAGTGTGAAAGCAGCCTCATGGACTGCGGCTCTTGTTTAGTACCGCCATGTCAGCCGGTGCCGAATGAATTCCTCCAGCGGTGGCTCAGGTCCGTTTATATTTCTCAATTCATTTATTCCCATTATCTGGAAATAGCCAGAGGCAGAAGCAATCTTAGCATCTGTATTATTCAGCCCTCAAAATCATTTCTTGTCACGTTGTTTTGGTTTTGCATTGATGTCATCAACAATCAGGAGGATGGTAAGCAGCAAACATGGAATAATGGCTTATCGGGAATGGTCGATGGTTATTTTTACAGTTGCAATTATTATAAAAACTAGGTATCTTTCTGACTTTTTTCAGTTACATTAAAAAGGAAAAAAACTAAAAGATTGCTTTGGGATAAAACAATCAATATACTGTATAGTCAATTTTGTTCAGTAAAATTGCCACACATTTCATCATCAGATGATATGCATTCTTAATAATTTATGTTATCATAGAAATGACCCCTTACGGGAGATCCTCGGTTTGCGACAAAGTATACTTAGGTATAGAAGTTATGTAATTTACCTATGTGATTCAATACATTTAAATGAATGCATTATGACTTAAATCCAAATTACAACTTGTAGATTTGTATGAAAAACACATTGGCCATTAAAAAAAATCTTAAGTGGTATACAGTTCTCTGTAAATTTCAGAATATAAAAACCCTGCTCAATGGGAATATGCACCCATGAGGCCCTGAACAAGTACAGATAATGGATGATGGATGCAGAGCATTCTGAACTTTAATGCCGTGACACCATTGCCACATCAATGTGTTTCGCTCTTGGGGGCAAATCTTGCATTTGAATTTATAGTGGTGCTCAACCCCCAACCATAACGACAATAATAAGGGACCTTGCAAATACCGTAGCATTTTTCTAAGACAATTAACATGGAATTTTGTTGCATGCAATTATCCACATACCCGTTCCTGATAACAGTGACCTACAAAATTCACCAAACAAAAGCCGTAAACATAAACTGGTGGAAGAGAAAGAAGTCTGCATTTAAAAACAAACATGAGCTGTTTCATTCTGCAAAGCGAAAGGCTGCCTGACGCTCGCATTCCCAAGGCATACATACCAAGTCCTCCCGAGAGACGAAAGTAACTGATCAAGAGGTCTTACCTTTGATCCAGTATGCACAATGTGAGAATGCTTGATAGGATACGACCTGCCACATACCGATAGTGCAATTGCCATTTGCTGCTTATTTGTTTATGATTGTTTCATGAAGTTGGAATATTATGCAACCTCCATCGCAAAATGATGATTCTTTGTTTTAATCAGTGGCAGGCTGTGCATGTCAGTCCTAGGCCTTCAGTAGTGCTATGTCTGAATCAATCAACTGAGATTGTGGTCGGATACTACTACACGCCCATTAGAGGGTGTCATTGGCCAGGAAATAACTTGTAACATGAAGAAACTTAAGAAATACTGTCGTTAAATTGTTTGAATTTATACGATGAATGTGTGAATTCATGATAACGTCATAAAATGGCAATATTATTTTCTATGTTTGCTAGCTTTGGATCTGTCCAACCTTTCTTAATGATGTCCATCTGTTCTTGAAAAGTCTGTCTTGAAAATAGCTTTAACAGTATATCTGCAACCAAATCCATGTCTTCTCCTTCAGCCATTGTGGGTTGACAAAACCATTATTAAATCTGCACAAAATGTATTTGCTCATGGCCAGTATGCACTTATCACTTGCGGCTAGTGATACTTAATTGGCTAGCCAATCATGTGACTAGCCAATCAAAATTTGTGAAAACTTCGGCTTTGCCAGCACCTTCCAGCAGGACTTGTGGATTGCAACTCGAACTCTGATTGCTTAAAGCAACTGCTTCATTAACATTGATTTTTATGCTCCAGAGCCTGCAGAACTGATTGTGAAGGTGTCCAAGTAGATTTCTGACCCTGGTAGTAAATGATGGTTCAAATGTGATTGGTTTAAATGCCTAAATACAAAAACACACATCTGGAAGCTGCGCAACAGGGGAAAAGCAATGTAAGGAAGCTGAAAGACAATTTGGAATTATTTAATAAGAATTGATGGACATAATCTAATTTACATTAGTCTGTGATTGAGATATTTTTAGGTCTGCAGAGAAGGCATTGGAGGCGCTGATAGCCCACCACTGGTTTTAATTGACACAATCAAGCAGGTCAGCAGTCTTTTGTGCATCATAAAAGGCTTGGGTTGCAAACAAGATGCCGTCAGAATTCCTTCTCATTCAAAAGTTCTGGGGGATTTTTGTTTTTTTAGGTTTGTGATGCATCTTTATTCCTGACATTTCTCATCAACCCGCAGAGAGTGAGTAACCTGTTTCACTCTGTACTTTTGTTTTCACTGCAGTGCTCCTTGTTAGAATCCTCCAGCGAGCCAGACCTCTCTTAGTCTCGACTGTATGATTCCTCAGGCTTTGTGCCCCCCCACACTCTGCATCCCTCCTCTGTTTTTATAAATCATCTGTTGCCAACCATTTTAACCACCCATGCCTTTTGCTATTCAGGCGCAGGAAGCCATAACAATTTGAGTTGTACTGTGATGTATTTTTCCCGCTCAAATTCATCATTGTGAATTGTGTCATGTGAGATGGTATCATACTGATTGACATTTGGCCATGTGTGTGCATGTGTGTTTTTAGGATCTAGTTCATATTACAAATTGGATAAGGTGTTTAAAAAGCCATTCCTGAATTCATTTGGGAATTTAAAATACCATTCCAAATGTATGCAGGTTTTGTTTTTTCTTGCGGAGGGTGACGATAACTCGCTGGTTAGACCTCTGGCAATGTTTTTTCCCTTCCACGAGGGGGAAGCATTTGCCTTTTGTACAGCCGCCCCCACTTGCACCTCATATCAGACCCGTATAACTTGGGAATTAACTCTTTTTTCTGATGAAAGAAGAGAGTATAAGGATTCTTACGCTGTATTGAATGTTTATGTAATCTCAAAATTCAATATTCTGTGGGTCCTGGATCTTGAGTGAAAATGACAAAAACCCTGGCACTGGAGTGGACACATTTTTTCACGTGTCTAGCAGTGAATTAATGATAATTCTTCTAAAGTAAGTTACAAATTCAATACAAAAATCTACTCGAGCATCCCATTTTCTTGGCAAAACAGGAGGTGGGAGGAGTAGTAATTTTATTCAGCTGTTAAGATATGATAATGCAAAGTTTGTCATGCTGTATTTAGATTATATTTTATTTTCCTTCATGGTATGTATAGGTTTGAAGTGCGAGTGAAAAAAGACAAATAATAAATGGTCTGATGTCTAACTCAGATGAGAATAATCTTTAATTAATAACTATCGTGTGGAATGAACGAATGGCGCAGGAATGAATTCCTTCAGGCCATTTAGATTGCAGATTATTCATGCATTGATTAGTTTTCAGTTCCCATTGGGCTGAATTCGTGAAGCGATGGTGTTTCATTGGGCGCGAAGAGTCAATGGCTCTGACATAGTTTGGGAAACCCTTGTTCATATTTTTGCCTGTTGGTTATGTGAGTCAGTCTTCTTTCTATCTGTAGGTTGAGTGTTCTACCACAAGGATTTTTTGTGTACACATGGCGAGAGCTGTGCGTACATTCACACGTTTTGTTGGAAAAATATCTTCCGTGGAAAATGTATAATTGAAAGAATTAAAGTGTTTGTGTTTCTGTGGACTCAAGTTGTGTTTTCTTCACACTTCCGCCAGATAATTGCTTGGACCGTCGCCTGACAGACTCTGGCGATGGCCACTGTCACACTCTGTTAGCGGGATCATGCCATGCCGATGGGTGATCTTGTTGTAATACTGCTCAGTCAGGACAGAAGTGTTTCCCGAACAGCAGATGGGCTGGAAATGTGATGGGTCTGGTTATACTTTCACACAGAGTAGCAATTGTTTGGTGTCCTGATTATGATGAGAAAATCTGGACTGAACGTGTAAACATTTGTTCAACTTATGTTGCTGTAATGAAAAAGAAAGCATGACAAAAGACACGCTGCTTTTTATGATTGTTTTTTTTTTTTCTGTTGCATGTGCCCCTGATGCCTGACAACACAGTGGTTCCACTATGCAAGGCTGATTTGGCAACTTTTTCAGCCTCTGCCTCAGGCTGGTACTTTTTGCAAGATTCCTCATCTGTACCCAAGCCAGATATTCTTTTTCTCGCCCTGCACTCCCGCCTGCTGCAATCCATCTTTGATTGGTCTTCTCTTATGCCCAGGACTCAATTTTCTGAAACTCCACTTACCCTGCAACACCCAGCCAGCCTCACTCTCCTGACCCCCATCGATTCATTTTAGATAAAGCATTTAACGCACTCTTTGTCTTCAGATACTCCATTTACTTCATTTCACTTGTTACTTTTGTATTAAAATGGAGAGGCAAGAGCAAGTGAAAATCATGAATTGAGAACAACTTCATATTTTTGGGCAACCAAATGAGGGCACATTGTATCTGCCAATGACAAAAGCAAGATAGATTAAAAAAAAAACAATGACTCTATGTTGAGACATGAAGTGACTTGAAGAATGTGTGCATTGGGGTCCATTGAGTGACATGTAGGGTTTGGCCTCATGTGGCTACTTACAAGTGTTTCTGTTTTGTATATGTGAGCTCCACTGTAACTGCTGCATTTGCACCCCCCTCTTTTTTCCATTCAATCGTATTTGCTTCTGAAGTTCACCAATTTAAAAATCTGGCTTGCAAAATTAAAATAAGCGACAACTTGTAACTTGACAAACTCCTCTAAGTTTGAAGTCAGTATACTACACTCCAAATGCATACATTCTTTATCCTATTGATCAGCGATGTCCAAACCCGGTCCTCAAGGATGGATTTAATGCACTGAATAATGACAAGGGGCTCTTTGCCTTAGACATGGTGAAGGAACCCCATAGATTTATGATCATGTTTCAGTGAATACTGAGGCCATCCATAGCTTTCTTTACAAATGTTCAGTCAGCACTATGTGATAGACTACTATCACGGACGGATACTGAGCTCGCAGAAACAACACAGACTTTTTAGTTATAAGAACTCTCTCAATCCGTCTGTGTAAGCTCTCAGTCGTACAGGAGTGGTCCATCGATGAAAAGGTTTCTTGCCCCATTCGCTGATTGCACCCACTCATTTGATGACAGTGAGGTTAAAATCTTCGCGAAAGAAAATAGACGGTTTGAAAGGGGAGTAAAATAAACTAGTATTTTTATAAAACAGCAAAAGCCTTCACTAAATCTCCATGGTGGTGTGAGGTTTAATTTGGATCGTGCTTACGATAGACTTCTTAGATCGTTACCACGGAGGCTTAATCATGCTGATGAGGTGATACCATAGCGAATGGGGCAATCAGGGCCAGTCATAGACCATAATCAGTCAGGACAAAAGAAGCAAGCAGTGTAGCCTCAGGGAATAGACCTATCAAAGCAGAGGTCTGGCACCGCCACCTCTGGACAGTAGGTATATATATAATTTTTGTTCGCTGATGAAGCCTCTTGGATGAGAAGTGAAACGCCGACGACACCTTCAAAAAAGTACAGATGACGGGTAAAGAAACCTTTTCATTGATGAACTCTCTCAATTTGATTTAATGGAATGGATTGTGCAACAGGGGCGGCCCGGTAGTTGAGTGGTTAGCACAACGGCTTCACAGTGCAGAGGTCGCCGGTTCGCGTCCCGGTCCGGCCTCCCTGTGTGGAGTTTGCATGTTCTCCCCGGACCCGCGTGGGTTTTCTCCGGGTCCTCCGGTTTCCTCCCACACTCAAAAAACATGCATGGCAGGCAGATTGACCACTCCAAATTGTCCCTAGGTGAGAGTGACTGTTGTACGTCTTTGTGTGCCCTGCGATTGGCTGGCAACCAATTCACGGTGTCCCCCGCCTCGTGCCCGAGGACAGCTGAGATGGGCTCCAGCAACCCCCGCGACCCTAATGAGGAATAAGTGGTACGGAAAATGGATGGATGGATGGATTGTGCAACAACTAACAGCAAGGGGCACCCTAAAGCACAGGAGAATCCCATAAATTTCTGATTAATCACAGTTATATTTACTGTATTTAAGTCAATGTTATGTTCACTTTACTGTCTATTGAAGATTTGGTACTTTTAGTAAAACCAGATATATCCATACACCATTTGTCTGAACAGCTTATCTTCATAAAAGTACAATAAACACATAGATTGGAAAACAAATCTGTTCCTGAAACATCAACATCTGTTTCCGTTTGTCCCAAGCCAATACAATAATTTGTACTGGGTAAAATAAAACAAAAACAAAAAAACACTGTGAGAGCGCTCAAGCAAGCATAATATGCGTCTGACCGCCAAACTATTCCGAACAGATATGATGACCCGTAATGTCTTGCAGCAGCGGGATGGAGTCTTCTCATGTCAACCCCATCGTCAACACAGCAATCCCACGCATTTGTTTCCTTAGCAACACATCTTCGACAAACTGTTCTATGAAAGAAAATCAGTTCCTGGGACAAATTGTGCAACATTACCATAAACCTGTTGCGGTAAAGTGTACACATATTTTTCACACAGGCCTTGTTTGGAACATAGATTAGCATATTTTGAAACTGTTTGAGAATGACTCACTGGTTGATCCTGTAATCCATGAGTATGAGACATTTGGAATAAACTCCAAGCGCACATTCATGACTTCAGTGGGAATAGGCTGTTCCTCGGCACCTGCTTCTATCCAGTCCTAAGCCTCTTTCATGTCCTCCCGTACACGACGCCATAGGAAACAGGCCATCGCTTCTATGCTGCTTGCTACTGTATGTTGCTGCGCTTCCCTGATTGCTCACAGTACCGACATTCCTACTAATCCAATTCCCTGCGATCATCCACCTGCCTTTCCTTTAATGTGCAGTTATTGATATAGATGCTCACGTTCTTTGGAATTTGATGATAGTGGAGTCTTTCTGGGGAATATATGGTCAATAGTTTGAGCAACAAAACATCTTAATGGTTTCTGGATGAGTCAAAGCAGTTGGATAACAGCTCAGCAACAGTTTCTGAAGTAATAATAATAATAATAATACATTGCATTTTAAGCGCCTTTGAAAGCTCTCACGGACACTTTACAGACAAGCATAGGTATTATAATAAATAAAATACAATCCCAAATAGAATAAAATAAATGAAAAACAATTATAAAGAAGTTCCTGTAACTAGAATGTATTGAAATTTACTCTTTTGTATGCTTGTTCACCAAGTTTTCAGTTCTGTTACGCATAGATGAAAATAGTCATGACAGCACTGAAAAGGAGTAAGAAAGTTATTACAGAATGGGGAAACGTTTATGATGGGTTTTGTTGTTTTAACAACAATCACTTCAAGCACCAATTTTGCACTTACGTCATTATAAAATTTCCAGTAGAGTATCTTAAAATAGTCCATGCACTGATTGTCCCCATTTTTTAATTCATAATTGATCTTGGCTGTGTTGATTTCAAATACAATCCTGTAAATTGTTGCCTTGAGATCTTCAATGCCTTATTCTTGGCCTGCAACAAGCATCGACTCTAATCTATTAGCAGTCGCACTGAGATTCACATCAAGAATAACAGAGGAACATGGCTATTGTTTCAGTTGACACACTCGCCTGTCAAAGCTTCTGAGACTATGACTCTCTAAGTGATTAAAAACTCAAAACAATGAAAGATGATCAGTCGGATGCCTACTTTGTAATAATGCACTCTTCTTGTTATTTTGCAATCGAAAGCTGTTATATCTGCTACCTCTGTTTGCTTCATGTTACATCATTTGCATATCTTTTCATTTCTCTGCGTAGAGCACACCGATTTTCCCTCTTTGCTGGTTAAATCAAACATTCATCCATCGTCTGCACTGTTGACTTGGCGACGGCTTTCTCATCCGATACGCTGCAAAGATCCATAGCTCCTGCAGTGGTTTGATGCTGTTTGATTTGCTTCCAAAGGAAATTTATGAAATTGGTATCTATCTAAAACCAACACTATCTATCTATCTATCTATCTATCTATCTATCTATCTATCTATCTATCTATCTATCTATCTATCTATCTAGCTAGCTAGCTAGATACCTATACACCTATAGGTACAGTTGCTGTTGGCAATGAATCTATTGATCATTCAAAAGTGTATATAAAGTTCTTAAAATATTCACCATAATTGTTGAGCATTTAATCCCACCCCAACACTTTCAAAATGAATGGCTTATGTCCTACTGGGGCCGCAAAATAAGGAAAAACAGGTCATTTAACACATTGTTCAGCCTCTTTCTTTAGCAAAATATGTTTTAGAAAACTCACAAAAAGCCAAAGAAAAGCCCAAACAAGTTAATCCTTAAAGGGTCTTTCGGCTGATGTCTGAGAACAGATTTAGTATGAGAACCCATCATCTGCTGCGATAGATTTGCCAGCACATTAGGCCTCGTTTCAATTCTTTGTCCTGAAGATCAAAGTATGATCAAAGTAGGGTCGACTGTTTGAGGCATCCTTTTGATGTTATCCCAATGGGCCATATTTGTGTGTTAAATGGGAATTGCTATGATATGATATGACGCCACCCAGCAAATATTAACTCTTGAATCATATATTTATTAGACAATACCATTCACTTTTTATTTCGATAAGAATTGCATCTTATAATTTATTTTGTAGGTCTCCTCATTTCACACATTCTCCAGTTAAAATGAATAACCTGTGTTGCACTTAATACAGTTTCCTGTTAGAATGACTCGTTTGCATTCATGATTGAGTCTCTTTTGTATTACTCAGCATTGTCAGCAAATCTCACTCAATACAAGGTTACCATTTAGATTAGTGACCTCTTTTGAAGATAGTCCCTTGAAAAAGCTGAAATAATATAATGTTCTGACATAACATCCAATTTGCTAATCCTCTTTTACCCTCATTTTCATTTTGCTGCCA
The DNA here is from genome assembly GCF_051943395.1 of Hippocampus bargibanti. Classification (NCBI taxonomy): domain Eukaryota; kingdom Metazoa; phylum Chordata; class Actinopteri; order Syngnathiformes; family Syngnathidae; genus Hippocampus; species Hippocampus bargibanti. The sequence continues at coordinate 16,825,855 of NC_142746.1, forward strand.
TGAAATAAACCTCTTGTGATTTTTTTTGGGGGTGCAGAGTGCACTCTTACTCTGAGTTTTCTTTCACTTGGTATTGTCCTATTGTAGAATTGGGCGTGACAGGGTGTTTACGCCGTATAGAGATGGAAGTCATATGATGCATCCACTTGTATCCACAGTCATCATTCACATCAAAATCAAGGTGGCGGAGATGCATTACGCCCAAGTACACAATGGCATCGTACTCCTGATCGTGTGTCGGAGCGTGTTCGGCTGCCTACCTCTGTTCTAGTCAGTATGCTCTGCATACATGCATGTAGCTCGTTTTTCACCTAACTGACTCTCAGGGCAGAGGGAAAGAAACAGGAAGACTGAGACTTGCATGAAATTAGGACCAGCCCAGAGTCCAATAGCCTCAATTTGATCCACATTATTTAATTTAGTGTGTGCATGGGGGGCTTCCAAAATGCTGTGAACTGTATTTCGTAGGCACAATTCTGCCCTGCCCTTTATTTCAATCGTGTTGGGAGAAAATAAGACTTAACAGACTTGGCAAAGTCTCCATCACTCCCCTGATAAATGTCACTAAAACTTTCAATAGACTATTTCCACGCAATTTAGTTCAACGGATTGATCTGAAATAGGTCTCAAAAGGCATAGAGGTTTCTTTTTCACACTTTCATGTGACATACCCACCTTAATATTTTAGAGCTATGGGAGAAACAGGTAGACACTAAACCAATGATGTATTACACTGGCAACATTAATCTCAAAAGGTACAATTTATACATATGCAATCCATGACTGAAGATGGTGACTCATTTATATTCGTTTAATAATCTGTATCAAAGACTATGTGAGTCAGTATACAACGGCCCATTAAACGTTAAATAATCATCAAGTAATAATTAGCTCATTATGTGTGTTTATTGCTTCTTGGCCTCTTTCGACATCAGTCATTCTTGATGAACAATGAACTATCTGCCACATGCAGAATTATGTTTTAGTTTTCATGTTGACTCTGTTGAAGTGCTACAGGAAGCATAAAATGTGATTGTTCTAGTCATTTGTGAATTTCTGTATAATAATTTCACGAGTGTAAACCATTGCCTTTAATTATTTTACCCTGACCAAAGATCATATTGTAGCATAGCAGGAATATTTGCATACAGCACATATGATTTGTTATTTGGCAGTTCAGAGTAAATTACTAAATGTTCAGTCTAGCTTGCTTATTTGACTGATTATTCTCCATGACTGGTCTTGATGAAAACTCAATTGTTTGTAACAGTGTTCTATAATAATGTTACAACTAGCGGGTTCTTGTAGAGGAGCAACACAAGCAGCAGCAGCACACTGCAAAATGAGTTGAATGACTTCCACACTCACTTTGCCACACTCACAACTGACTGACGCAAGGAGATTGTACTGACAGAGATCGCAAAAAGCTCCCCGTTCCCTGACAAGCAGCAGGCACCAATGATATCCCTGGTCAATTTCTGATCATCCGCTTTTTAGACCTGGCAGACGTTTTTGCGAACATCTTCAACTTCTCCCCCTTTTCACTTTTCTGTGCCCGCATCATTTTCATCAATAACCTAGAACATCTTCGCAAGAAAAAGAAAAACAACAACTCCAAAAAAACGGGTATAAAATCTGTGCAGAGGTTGTGGTGTCGAATCCGGGTTCCAATTCAAGTCACATTTAGTTATGTATTTGGCAAGTATTCATGACATCGACTGATCTTGAAGGAACGACAAACAAAGAAAGTGTCACTACAAACAGGCGACATACAGTATATTTCGCATCTTTCGTATTCGCATGAATTACATAGTTTGTCCTGGCCGAGAGCTCATAAATAAACTAGGAAAGAACTGAGCCTGAAATACCAACACACGCTCTGAGTCTTTCCAATATCATCTTATTATTGACGCTGGCAAAGACAGAGCTAAGATTGAACTTGGAGAGGATCATCGGTCACTGAATACTTTAGTTCCCTCAAGAACCTAAATTAGGTTCCAATCTTCCTGGATGAAGTTTGCATGTTCTCCCTGTACCTGTGTGGGGTTTCTTCGGGTATTCTGGTTTCCTCTCACATTCCGAAAAAAAAAAGCATAGCAGGCTGATTGAACACTCTAAATTGTCCGTAGATGTGATTGTGAACGGGAATGGTCATTTGTCTTTGTGTACCCTGCGATTGGTTGATAACCAGTTCATGGTGTACCCCGACTACTGCTCAAAGTCTTCTGGGATTGGCTCCAGCTCACCTAAAACCCTCATGAGGATACATAGGATGAGACAATGGCTGGATAGAGGGATTGATAGTTCTAGTTGAGTGAAAATGTAAAGAAATAAGTTTGAAGAAATGTGCTCTAGCTGTCTATGGAAGCAGGTGGTGTAATCACTTGGGAAGAACTCGTAAATGTTATGAGGATCCTGCGTATCCACTTGATTTATTTTCCTTCAAATATACAGTAAGTTTTATACTTTTTAATTTGAAAAAGGTTCCCAAATGATTTGTGGATTTAATGTAGTCAAGATCACCACGCTATTTTCACTATGCGTTCATAAAGTGCCTTTGGGGGAAGTACAACAGGACAAATGTGCTGACAATAAATTAGCTAAAGGACCCAAACACTTACCCTTAAATCTGCAGGGATGTGTTTTTCATGGAGATTGTCGACCTCCTAAGCTTTTGTTTATTACGTTTTATGGCTTATTCCCGTGTTCTCTGGCCTGCTATATTGCAAAACAACCTCAATCAATTGTCTTTGTCAGCCTGACAGCCTGAGAATGAAACCTTGCTGCGGCAAATCCCTTCCAATTGCGCCACATCTTCTGACAGCAGGTCTTACAGCAGGACGCTGGCAGCCACATTGTGACACAACTCCTGAAGGAATAAGCCGTTGATTATCGCTGGTGAAAAAGCTTTTCTTTTAACTTTCTTATCAGTACGAAGAATGACCTTCAGAGGGAATGGAGGAGGGCAGAACCATCCGAATAAATTATAGGCTGCTGTTCTCGTCAAATGCTTCCTGCGGTGGTGACAAGGAAGTTTGATTGTGTCTCACATGTACACCCATTTAGAAAAGAAACTACGCTCCAACCGGCAATTACACTTGCCTTCAACAATGAGGCAAATTGCTTATCCTTTTTTTTCTGGAGACTCAAAACATTGGAATTTGACATCAGGACAAGAAATGAGATGGGTTTTATTTCCGGGTATGTTTATACCATAAGATATGAGTGAGTTTTTATTTTCTTTGACTTGTGAGCGCAAATTTGCTAGAATTTTCTTTCTATCGATTATTATTAGATGTGGCTCAGACAGACTTTTGTAGTGTTTCTAGTTTTGTCTTCAGCTTCAAATCAGTGAAGTCACATTTACAGTGAGGACTATAACTTGTTGCGCTTGCTATCTTTTTCCGCTCTTCAGTTGGCTTAAAGAAAACACTGGTGGCGTAATGTACATACCGTATTTTTCGGATTATAAATCGCAGTTTATTTCATAGTTTGGTCGGGGGTGCGATTTATAAATCAGAGTGACTTATATATGCTTTTTTTTATTACTGTATATCATTTCACATGTTATTTTCACATTAAACCGCAAGAGCGCAGAGAAGAGGAAGTTGCGCCTTGTCTACCTGCCGAGTTGGGGGAGTTATTTAAAAGTGACACCAAGGATGAAGATTTCCTTGGATTTGGTGATTTGGAGTAAAACCTGATATTTTGGTAAACTTGTTAGCATGTTCTTTGTGCTAGAGTTATCTGAATAATTCTTGTAAAAGACTGTTCTGGGTTACCAAAAAGGAGGTGTGTCCATCGGAGTTGCGTAGAGCAAGAGCTGCGGTGTTATGTTGGAAAAAAAAAGAAGTGAAACGGAGCCTGATGTTCTCGATTTTATTTTAATTTAATTAATTTATTTTAAATTGCTTTTCAAGATGACATGTATGTTGTTTGGTGTTGGATTTTATCAAATAAATTTTCCCCAAAAATGCGACTTATCCTCCAGTGCGACCTATATATGTTTTTTTCTTCTTAATTGTGCATTTTTTGGCTGGTGCGACCTATAATCCGGAGCGACGTATAGTCCAAAAAAATACGGTAATAATAATAATAATAATAATAATAATAATAATAATAATAAAGGTGCTAGTTCCCATGGCTTTATTGGTGCAGAGCCCAGATGTAGTAAATTTCGTTTTCCTGTTGGCATTTTTAGAAACAAATGAAATGCCTTTTGTGATTTGAATGGGGTGGTAATGTTACATTAAATATTTTTGTTTTGTTTTGTTTTGTTTCGTATTCAGTTTTTTTTTTCATGAAACTATGCAGTGAGTGACATCAAAGGTTTAACATCTTCCTTGCTAGCCTCCTGACATGCTGGATCAAAGTCCATCATGGAGTTTTAGAGGAAGTGTTTGTTCACATAAATTATCTGCATCTCAGCAACTGTCCGTCTTCTATTGATTCCTTGAAAAAAAAACAACCTCTCTGCCCGGTTCCCACAACTCTTTTGATCACAAGAGAAGATGACCCTGTTTTTAAAGAGCAAAATAAATAAGACTTTTAATTCCCCCTCCCCCACCTATACACTGCCATCCATCGAAAGGGAAGCCGGCATTGTTGTTGATCAATACCGCTGAGTTCAGAATCACCTTGGTAGTTGCTGACATTTCTAACTTTCTGAAAAATACGCTCTTTAGGAATCGAATAAAGCTGTGTGTAGGGGGGACACTTTCAAGGGAAGACAACACTGTGGTCAAGTCAAAACTCAACAAAGCTGACACATAATGTTGAGAGCTTCAAGGATGGCAATGCTTTGATGGCAGAGCGGAGATTGAAGTGAGACGATATGAGACGCGAAGCTGCTGATGTGCGCAAATCATAAATTGTGCAGTATGATGTTGATCCCTCCTAAGATCAATGCGCCTTTGCTGTCTGCGAAACATTTCATTACCATAGACAAGGCCTATGACTCTCGTTCTGAAGCGTACCACCAGTTTTTTTTTCATCACAAATTGCCAACATTGTTTTGAACTCTCCTGTGAATGTGCTGACACGAATAGGGATTAAGAGGCATTTCAAATGTAAGCAATGTCTTGCAATCTGAAAGCCAATACCGGTGTGTTAAAATGAAAATAAATAGCACTGACCCACTGTCAATAATCGTGCAACAGTGATGATTTCACATGGAAGATGATTTGCAATGGGAGCCAAAAAAATTTGCATTTAAAACAATATTTAAAACTTCTTCTAAATAATTACTTGAGTTAGAGAAAGTATTAAGTGAAAAAAATGACAATTACACCTGAAGTACATATTTTTTTTCTGTATTACGCAAGAGGATTAGGGCCACTGAAGAAAAAAGAACAGGGTTGGCAAGAGTCTAACTTTAATCTCATAATTCTGAGAATAAAGTCATAGTCCTGACTTTAAAGTGAGAATTCTCACTTTAAAGCCATAATTCTGCGCCTTGGCTGACTTCAAAGTCAGAATTTTGAGAACAAAGTAAGAATTCTGACAAAGTGATAAATTTGCCAACCTTTTTTTTCAGGTGACTTATATAAGACTGGCTGATGGCACATGGTTCCTGTTAAGGCGGAAATTTGGTTAATTTCGTCAACATTTTATCTGAAAGGACATAGTTTTGTTCCACTATAGAAAGTAAGTGTATATCCGACTGATTGCATTGTAAAGTGAGAGAGGCTGGTGTCAGCCTAACCTCCTTAGCCGAGCTACATTGTACAAATGTCAAATGTAGCATGCAGTACTTTTGCCCAAGTATGCACTTTTACAAATGTATACATAATGGATGGTGAACTGCAGTGGAATGCTCCTGCGTCAAACATAAATTATGAGCTTGTTTGTTTGATCAAACATTTTGTTGTTCTTTTGATGATCTCCGCACTGACCTATTCTTGAATAATGAATGGAGATCTATTCCTGTTGAATTAGCATCTTCCTTTCCAATAGGGCAATAAACACCTGCTCTTATGAGGTGAGCACACTTGCAATTAAGGACAAGCAACTGTGCCTTTGTTTGTGTGCGTGTGTGTGTGTGTGTGTGTGTGTGTGTGTGTGTGTGTGTGTGTGTGTGTGTGTGTGTGTGTGTGTGTGTGTGTGTGTGTGTGTGTGTGTGTGTGTGTGTGTGTGTTTTAAAAAATATATATAAATCAGGATCGTTTGTATATCCCCTGAGGTTCTGTCAAAATTGTTACCTAAAAATACATAGAGCAGCATGTCTGATTTATTTTCTGATAACACATACCTCCTTTGTTGTTTCCTTTGTTTAATTTGTGATATACATCTTGAGAAACGAACCTAAGGAGTTTTGCATTTGGTTGTGTATGCACAAAATTTTCTACATCTGTGTGCATAATTTGTGTTAATGCAAGCGTGAACGGCCATAATAAAATAAATAAGGCGAAGACTTACAAAGGTAAAGAGGCTCTTGATGGAAAATAGATAAGTGAGATAAGCGAGCAGGTTTCAAGAGAGTGTGAAAGGACATCAAAAAGATGGCAAGATAATCATCTGCACTTGTTTTAGAGACAGTTGATGCCGGAGGTATGAAAGACAGTGGCGGGCCATGCAGTTCACTCCTAGGCCTTCAGTAGTGCTACATCTGAATCAATCAGCTGCGAGTGTGTTGTGGTATTACTACATGCCCACTAGAGGGTGCCGTTGGTACGGAAATAACTTGTGACTTGAAGAAATAGTGCCATTAAACTGTTCGAATTGTGACAATGAATGTGTGGATATATGATAGCCTAAAAAATTGCAATATTATTTGATATTTTTCCTAGCTTCAGAATATATTAATGATGTCCCTCTATTTTTGAAAAGTCTGTCTTGAAAATGGCTTTAAGACTATATCTGTAACCAAATCCATTTCTCCTCCTTCAGCCATTCTGGGTTGACAAAACCACCATTAAATCAACGCAAATATGTTTTCTTATGCAGCTCGCTACATAAGAAATAATATAAGTGTGCTGGCTCTGACCAGTATGCGCTTATCACTAGTGGTTAGTGATACTATGATTGGCTCGTGACTTCCCAATCATTTGACTAGCCAATCATAGTTTGCGTTTCCAGCGCCTTCCAGCAGGCCTTAAGTGGCCAACTTGAAGTGCTACTGCTTCATCGACATTAATTTTAATGCTCCAGAGACTGCAGAACTGATTGTGAAGACGTTCAAGTAGATTTCTGACGCTGGTAACAAATAATGGCTGAAACGTGATTGGTTAAATGCTTAAATACGAAACCACACCTCTGGAAGCAGCGTAACAGGGGGAAAAGCAATGAAAGGAAGCTGAAAGACAATTTGGAATTATTTAATAAAAATTCATGGACAAGATATAATTCACATTAGTCTGTGATTCAAATATTTTAGGGCAGCAGAGAAGGCCTTGCAGGCCCTGATGGCCCACCACTGATGAAAGATGAATGCAAGCACAAACATTGGTGTTGATGATGTTCATTCCATGGAGCACTGGGATAGGCTCTAGCACTCGCCGCGACCCTTGTAATGTCAAAGCAGATCGAATAAATGATGGATGGATGGAACCGAAAGATTTAATGAGATGTGCTAGTATTCACCCTTCTTGTTCTGATTGTATTAAAACTTGGGGCTTCATGCGTAACTCAATTCAAAACGTTATTTTTTTTTTGCATCATGCATCACGTCATCCATTGGGAACATCCAAGGGGAAGTTTTACACGAAACAACATGATACTTTTAAAACGATGCTGGTGTTCAGAGAGTTTTGATTGATCAAACTTCTCAATAAAATCTCCGTGTTTGGGAGCCTGCCACACGAATAACAGCTTGATCTCCGTACAGCGCTCAGTTAGTTTCCATATGGTAGCATTGGAATCCCCGATAATCACTGTAATTACCTTGAATGCATGCACTCTGGACCATTTGCCTTGCCAGATGCTAACTACTGAAGCGTCTGCTGAGTATCACTCACGTGCTGGCTTACGCCACGTTCCCGCTTTTGACCACCCACAGGCACTTCTCACCCGCTTTACTCACGAGATGTAAAGGGAGCAGTGCCTTTACCTGTTCGTCTGCCTTATTTATGAAGTTACCCGGTGGTCCTCTCAATAAACGCCTCGCCTTCATGACTTAATCAGCCCCTCGCTCAGCCGCCTTGCGCTTCCGTGACTTCATCCTTAATAAACAGAAGTGGCTTCATCTCACCTCGCTGTATAAATTAAGGTCTCAGAGCAAATAAACATTGACTATTTATGTCATAATGCAACCTTAATATTAAGAAATATTGCTTTGCTGACCTTCATATGAGAAGATTTACAGAGGTGTAAAAACACATATCTAATCTTTATAGCACTGCGGAACGCTTTGTATTCGACTTTTTCTATACAGTCCACATGGGGAGCAAATGACGACATATTGCAGTAAAATCTTAGCCCCCTAGGATTAAATAAATCATTTTATAAAATCAATGTGGAAACGAGCCAATACAAACTTATTTTTAAATAGGGCAGGTCAAGGTGATTCAACTGACGTTGTCTCACATTGATTACAAGCCAATCAGACCAATAAGTCGGCACCTCACAGTATTTCATTTAAATACGTATTATAAATTGAGTCATTTCACAATTCTGTTAATTCCTGAGTGTAAAATGCTTTGGAGCCTACACTTTTTAAAGAATAATTACCATAGTCGGTTCAAGAAAGCACACCGATTATGTGTTCGAATTATTTGAATTTCATTAAAATAAATTGGTTAGAATAAAATTAAAAATGATAATCCCATGTCCTATCTTCACCGACATATTGGATTGGATTAGCCTTTATTAGTCTCGCAGTGAAGAAATTTACATTTCACAGCAGCAAAGTTATGGAAAGGAAAGGAAAGGAAAGGAAGAAGTAGAAAAAAAACAAATACAGGAGCTGCTGGAAAGGCAGCCACTCTCGCGACGCCATCTTGAAGTAAATAAAAAACAAATACAGAGCTGCTGGAAAGGCAGCCACTCTCACGACGCCATCTTGAAGTAAGAATAAATAAATAAAATAAAAAATGAAATAACAAATGAGATTTAGTAACACAAAAAACACATATCAAACCCAAATGGTTTCAGTCTAAGGTAAAATTATACTAATTGATTTTGCCATTCCAATAAATTAGTGAATTTTGTCCCATATTTTCAAGATACTGCACGTCTGCATGCTAAATAATGCCAACAGCCACCTTTGGGCGGGTGAGAGAAAGAAAAAACGATTTACTTTGTGTGCCGCAATGTGTCCAGTGTCCTCAAGCTGATCTAAATTGTTTCCACAAGAGTTGTAGTGAAAATGTTATAATGATGATGACGAGACTCCGGGGAGTCACTGCAGAAAAACACATTTGTGGTGCCATCAAATCAATGGTTGTGCAGTTATAGCCACAAGTAATGGTCACTGTTACTAAAAGAATTGCTCCTCAAAATTTTAACTTGGGTTGTCGGATGCTGGTGCGTGTAATCACATAATAGAAAAAAATCTTCCACTGGTAAGAAAGTGTTATTGTACACAATTCCAACAAAAGAAAAACACACTATCGGGTACACAGACAAAATAGTTTGTGAGCAACAAGAATAGTCTTGAGGACTGAGGTGAAATTACTTGGTACCTGTAAGAGGCTGAATGGTACGACTGCTGGTCGTGTGAAGAGAAGTGAACGGAATAAAGAAGATGAAGGGTAATTATGGTTCACACGAAAATGTTCCTCGTGAGGAGAACTCTGACATACGCTCTAAGAGGAAAATTATATATCACATGAGCTGTCTGACCTGCATTTTCAATATTTTTTGTAATTTTTGTTGTGTTGTCGGATGTATGATGGCAAACCTCCTAGAAAAAGCAGCAATTAACACTCTCTGCAGGAAATGTTTAAGAAGGTTATTTTATGCCTCATCGAGGCGTCTACCCTGTTAAGTATCAGAGCACTAATTACGATGATTATAATGATGAAATGAAAATATGTAAATTAGACATATATAATTGACCTCACTAACTATATTTTGAATGTGACTGCAGCTAAATTGTAACTCACCATTACAGTGATTGATTGTGATCATGTTTTCCTACTGACAATCTCACAAAAGGACACTTCGTCAACAGCTTTTGACATACTGTATATCACTGAATGGATGTAAATGGGGCAGAAATTGACTTTTCATTATGTGTATATTTGACAAAAATGTAAATTTGGACTTCCTCTGTGTGTATTTTAAGTCCACATTTTCCATCCATCCATTTTCCAGACCGCTTTATCCGCATTAGGGTCGCGGGGGGTGTTGGAGCCTACCCCAGCCGTCTTCGGGCACTGGGCAGGGGACACCCTGAACCGGTTGCTAGCCAATCGCAGGGCACACAGAGACAAATAACCATCCGTGATCACACTCACACCTATGGACAATTTGGAAGGTTCAATCAGCCTGCCATGCATGTTTTGCGAATGTGTGAGGAAACCGGAGGACGCGGAGAATGTCATGATCTGGTTGGCGACCAACGGGTGGCGCTGTCGGCCCCGCCTGCACCTGCATAGGTGCTGGTCGTCCCGATCAGTGGCGGAATGCCACGTTCGGATTGGCGACCAACTGGTAGCGCTGTCAGCCCTGCCTGCTGCCTCGCAGGTGCTGGTCGTTCCCAATCAGTGACAGTTAAAAGGACTCCCGGCACGACCATTCGGTGTCGGGTCATTGTATGCTTTGTATGCAATTGTATGCATTGTATGCTGTGCTTGTGTTTGTTTCACCTTGGCGGACTTTTAATCTTGGTTTTTCTTTTGATACTTTGTATTTTTTCTGTTCAGATGATTTTGATGGTTTAGATTTTGTTCCTGCTGACTTTATTTTAATACAGTTTGTCAAACACAACTTCCTGCTCCCTCCTGCCTGCTTTTTGGTATCCACAACCGCCATCACCACCTTGAAAACCGTGATAGAAAAAACCCATGTGGGCTCATGGAGAACATGCAAACTCCACCCAGAAAGATTGGAACTAATTTAGGTTCTTGAGGTAACCAAAGTAATTAGTGACCAATGATCCTCTCCGAGCTATGGACGCTAACACCAATTTTTATTGTATTTTTTTTTACTCAATCTTAGCTCTGTCTTTGACAACGTCAATAATAACATGCTAATTGAAAGCCTCAGAGCGTGTGTTGGTATCTGCTCTGTGAGTACCGAGCTGCCCTACAAATTTTCATGATAAAAAAAGACAATTTTAATTTACATAATCTGTGCAGAGGTCCCTTGTAATGATTTACTTTTTTCACCTTGAGAAAGAACGATAGCATCGATGCATTGCATATCTTTTAGTGGGGTCGCTAGCGTCATCCCCTAGCGAAGTCTGCAGATTCCAACAAGCGGTGGGCCACTTGTGCTGCCTCTGTAATATTATTTAAAAAAAAAAAACAGAATTTGAGCACATAGAAACAAATGATTTCGATGAACAAACGACTGAGTTGAAGTAATTGAGAGATAATGCCTAAAACAGGTTTCGGTATATTATGATGAACACTTTCATTATGCCTTTTGAGTTATGAACACTAGAATAAGTCATTTTGGAGTCACGTGATGGTGCTGCATATTGAATTAGTAGTGCCCCATGGCACCCAACTGTGCCACATGGCATTTGAATGTTGTCATGTCCCTACGAGGTCATTAATGCCGCTTTTTTTCCCCACTCCTTTTTAGTATCTCACCATTTTGAACACTGTACACAGAGTTCATTCATTATGTAGTGCGAACTCTCTAAAAGTCTCTTTCAACATGAAAAGACAGCACATCTGTTTAATTAGTTTTCCCTTCAACACGGTCGTACTGGACATGCAATGTGCTCCAGCCATCAGCTGTTATGTGATCTGAGCTTCTGCTTTCTCCCACTCTTGTTTGCTGATAAGTCGATTCGGGCCAAGTGATGTGTTGGATTCCCTCCAAGATTTGTACCTTTATTGATCCGACTCTTTTATTGCTCCATCACATTCCTTTAATTCACTGAAGGACTTCATGGCCACAAATTGTGGTTAAAACAAAATAATTCAACAACGTTAAATGTCAATGCTTGGAACTGTTTTAATGATATCGTTTTAATGAACACTGATTATGAATTTAAGTAAAACTTCACTTTTAAATATTTTTCTTTACTCCAGTTTAATGAGTGTTGTCTTTGCAAAAACACGGTACGGTAAACACGGTAAACACACACACACACATACATATTAAATCAAGCATCATAAACTGGTATACCACGGCATCATCTCATAGCTGTCGCCACATATTGATATGAGAAAAGACCCTCTGAGAATTGGGACATTCCTTTGTTCTCGTGAAACACAAAAGAGGGCTACGGAGTGGAACAAGGGCTAGGGGATTGAATGACTCCCCCATAAATTATGGCTAGCACAAAGCTCGCCTAGTCGGAACAATCCATAAACCAGCCGCATCACTGTGAAGAGAGTAGCAGCTTATAGTCCAGACATTAAAGTATGAAGAACCTGCAAATGACATTATGAGGAGTACAAACAGCAATTGACATTAACAATAAAACACACAGAATTAGTTGAAGTTATTTGCGAATGTTATCTGGAATGCTAGGTCACAGAGTTAGTCATACTTCCCGTTCTCTGTGTATTATCAAGATTCTATCCAAACGTTTGTTTGTGATTCAAGGTTAAGTGCTGAAATGTCCACTCTCTACCAACAAAGAGGGTCCCTACCAGGGTTTGGTTTCAAGTCCCATGAGGCTGGAAAATGCTTTAGTGTAGCTTGAGACCCTTGTGATGATAAGCACATAAGAAAATGGATGGATACGATAAACTACAATACAATACTTTTTGATTTGTACAGCGCTTTAACAACAGCTGAAGCTGTAACAAAGCGCTTAACATGGACAGCTATCAGATACAGGAAATAAAGCAGTCATAAAGATAGTAAAAAGCACCAGGGAGTAAAACCAAGATCGAGTCAGAATCATACTGAGTTGAATGCCAAAGAGTACCAGTGAATTTTGAGACGGGTTTTAAAGATGGGCACAAGAGTGCCTTAAAACAGGGTCTGAGTTGAGTTTGACACTAGAGAGCAACATCATAAGATGCATGAAAACAGAATAGCAATCTTGGATTTGGGCATATGATGCATATTTTTCTCCATTTAAAACATTTCATAGGTAGTTTAATAAAATGTCCGTGATCTAGAGCTCCACTTCCACTTTTAGGTTGCTCAGAGGACTCTCTCTGGTGAGTGTGTCATATGGTTGGCTGTTTTCTTGTACTTACCCAGACGAAAAAAAGGTTAAAAAGTAGTTCTGGATCTTCGCCCAGCCCCGCTAGCTACATCTTGGGCATACGAGCTCAGAATGGGGCCAGTTATTGTATAGTGAAATCTAATTGAAGTGTAGAACGCTTCAGAGACACTTTCCAGAAATAGATAAAAGACTTTCTCGGTTGTTTAACTTGACACTTGATGTATGGTTAAAGACCCCATGGACCTAACTATTTGTGAACAACTCGTTAAAAAACGTCCATTGCCCCACACATCATTTTTAAAGGTAATTCAAAACGGATTCTTTTCTTGCAGACAGTGTGTTGTAGGTGTCCAAATACCTGACATGTTTCGGTGTATACTTCCGCCTTCGTCAGAGTGTCATACGCCGAAACGTGTCAGGTATTTGAACACCTACAACACACTGTCTGTAAGAAAAGAATCAGTTTTGAATTAGATATCAAGTAGACAGGATGAACTTAATACAACTTTTTTTAAAGGTATATTAGATTTCTATCAGTCCGCTGACTTTGTTGACTGCAATTCTGTGTTTTCCAAAACCAAAGCATTATGACACTTCATACTCTTCAATAGTGTGAGCCATAATATTTTTTAAAGCAAAAAAAGCACTAGTTTCTTGGTGGTGCCAAACAAATGGAAGTAAAACAATCTGCTTTGCTTTGATTAGCGCATTTTCACAGTACAAATGTCACGTCATTTTCCATCTACTCCTGACACAAGGATTCATGATATGCTGCAAAAGCGGCTGAAACAAAGCAGGTTTTCTTTGCTGCTGAGCAGGAAAATTATGTGTAGGCTAGATTTAAAAAAAAAGTTTCCTTCATAAAAACTTGAATGCTTCCGCAGGGGGTGGTCACAGTCCAATGTGGTTTTATGCACCGGAATGAGAAAAACGATGTCATATACAGAGTGCCTCTGCTCACACTTGATTTCACATTATATATTGCATTTTTTTATCTGGTTGTTGAATACCGTAGTCCCACACAATGTTGGGCATAAAGAAGCATCAACGTGTATTGAACAGTTGTCCTTTAGTAATTAGCCCCATGGACAGCATCAATACTATCACAGATTGGCAAATTACAACAGTTTGCAAACACATTTTTTGGGTAATGTTTTCCGTCATTCATCATTTTGGAGTCGCCTGAGCACCTGTCAGTCATTGTCGGTCTATCATTATTTGAAGCTTGAACCAAACTGTAATTGATCCCATCGTGGTTGAATTACAGTTAATTATACAATTTTTGGAACCATCAGCCGGTTAACGTTATTTCTCCCATGATTTTCGTTGGTGTTAAATTCTCGTTCATCATTGCTGAAATTATCGTTTTTTTCTGCTACTTTTAGGATCTTCTACTAGTTCTATTAGTCAATGTACACATGTGTCTGTGTAGGCTCTCAAGTCATACAGGAGTGGTCCATCGATGAAAAGGTTTCTTCAGCTATCATCTGTACTTCTTTGAAGTTGTCAAAAGTTTCACTTCTCATCCAAAGAGCTTCGTCGTATGGCCCTATATGTATCCCTAATGGACAGAGGTGGCGGTGCTGATTACTGCTTTTGTTCTGTCTAATTACCTGTAATGTTTTTTTGGAACAATAGAGGTAATCAGTCCAACACATTCAAAGAGGTACAGATGACGGCTGAAGAAACCCCTTCATCAATCCACACATACATTATCCTTATCTGCACCCGTTATTAATTTGCTGTTCCTTAGCCCACACACAAAACGAACGAATGAACAAATGAATAAATAAAGAAATGAATAGAATTCTCCAAGGTAAAAAATATGCCCTCGGAAGGCATATAAAATCTGTGAGACAATTGTGGTATGTCAAACACAATAAAATGCTCTTATCTGTAGTCTCGGATGCAGGAAGTAGAGAAGAGGCATTGGGGAAATTTCCACTTGTGTCCAATGTCATCTTCACCAAGACGCTGACTGTCCTGGCCACAACATCCGTAACATCCCTCCATAGACCTGAGTTGAATAATTAAAATTGGTGGTCTCAAAGTATAAAGCAAAGGTGCAAAACATGGCCAGGTATCACTCATCCTAAAGTCATTGCTGGCACTCAATTTGAACGCGGGATGAGTGACGACTTGCAACTGAGAATTAATCAACTTCAAAAGAAAATAATTACGTTTATCATGGTTCTCTCTCCCCTTCTTATAATTAACTTGAAAATATACATACCATATGGAATATTTCTCACAGAAATTCACCTCCTTTCTGTAGTTTTAGAATCGTTTAGCAGTGTCTGGCCGTCGTGTGCAACTTAGAAGTTTTCGCATTTTTCAAACAGGGAAATGTGAAAAAGCATCATACCATTACAAGTGAAAATCAATGGCTGCGAAATTGGATTCCACCAGCAAGCTCAGGACAGAATATAAATCACCTGCATCTCCTCTACAAGTATTAATGTTCAAGTTTCCCCTAATGACAGGTAGCATCTTCTGGCAGGCACTTTGTGGGTATGTGTCCTCTATAGGTCATGCAGGGTTATTTCATATTCTACCTTCAATGGTCTAGTAGTTGTCTTGAGAGAACACACCATTGTGCTGATTTTGTCTTAAATAGAATATCGCGCATCACCGTAATTTGTGAGTTCAAAAACAAAACAAAAAAAAGCCACAAAAGGAAATACGGGTAACTCATTCATTGCCATTCCCGAATTTGTTCGGGTTTTGTTTTTGCTCATGCTTGGGTGCCGATAAAGCGCAGGCCATGGCCTCTGGCAAAGATTCTTCTTTTCCACAAGGGGGTAGCATTTCCCCTTTTTCTATGTTAGCACTTTGTTCCGGCTTCAACTATTGTTAAAGCGCTATATAAACCAATATGTATGTATTACATTGTATTTTGGACAGCCACCCTCATTTCAAGCTCATATAATTCCAGACCCATATAATTTAGGATCTAACAATTTTTTTTCTGATGAAAGAAGAGAGTTTAAGGTTTCTAACGCTGTATTGAATGTTTATGTAGTCCTAAAACTCAATATTCTTTGGGTCTTGGAATTCAAGTGACAAAGACAAAACCCCTGGCACTGGAGTGGACACGTTTTTGCACATGTCTGGCAGTGAATGAGTGAAGATGTGCACACAAGTATTCAACATTGAAGAGTTAATATGGAAGATTGATTGTCCAGAGGCACACTGAAGAGATCAACATCAACCCCTTGCACCGCCACAATGTTTAAAATGCAACCGTACCACCGTGAATGCACTTAACTGACAATCAGAGGCAATGAGCTCAAATCAACATAATCTATTCTATTATAGGATGATTGCAACTGAAATGATCGGTTTCTCCTCTTCTATCACAATCACTATTGTTCATGATAATATGACATCTCGCACACATCCACAAGGTATTTTAATTCTCGTTTATTTCCCTGGTGGCGCTATGGTTGATGGAGCAATCAGGAAATATAAATATATTTTGCCAGTCACTAACTGGGGGGATTAAATATATATTATTATCATGCATGAGACTTTTGTGATGCTTGTGTTATCCTCATCATAATTACCAAGAATTATTCCCTGTTAATCCCTGTTAATTGAGCTCCACTAAATATAAAACAAAAAGAAACATTAAACCAACCATGTAACATTGTCTTAAACTTCTGTTTTAACTAAATACTGACACATGAAACGTCACAAACAGCATTGGTGTCACATTATTATAACTCTTAAGCTAAAGACAAACAGTTCTTATTGAAGTAGCTATGAGGACACAATAATCGAATGTCCAATGACATCTGAAAGCGTGACAATAGATGTGCCCCATGATAACTCATCCCATACATAATGATAACATCTGTCCCCACTCTCATCCCTGGCATCACATAGCACACCATTTAAAATTTCGCCTTCCTATGCATTTTCTAACCCTTTTTATCAATGACGCTAAATGTAAATAATAAATTAAACTCATAATCCTCTGTTCCCCAAAACTTTAGAAAAGAAAGACAGCTCATTTTCTTTGCATGGGCACATGTGTCTCCTACAGGCTTGATTTGACCTGAATTTACCAGTGAGCCAAATCTGTGTTTTTAATGAGCAATTAGTATTCATACTGCATAATGCCAGTATCATATTTAATGACCTGGTGTCTCAAAAGTATATGCAACCATTTACAGCTCATCTGAAATTCAAATGAAGCTCATGTGTTGTTTCAGAAGTGAAATGGGCTTGTCTTTGGGTTTGACACAATATCGTAAATGTTTTAAAAAGGTGATGGGGGTGGGAGAGTGATCTCACAAATAACGCTTCGTTTTTTTTACTGAGAAATAATAACTGTGAATTCAGAGATAAATCCAATTGCAAAAATGTTCAAACAAAAGAATAAGTTTTAGGAGATTAGGCTCGCCCAGTGGCGGGCCGTGGATTTCATCGCTAGGCCTTCAGTAGTGCTATGTCTGAATGAATCCAGACTGAAAAAAAAAGTGTGGTGTGATTTACTACAAATCCACTAGAGGGTGCCATCAGACAGGAAATAACAGCCCAGCCTTTCTTAATGATGTCCATTTTATAGCATCCATTCACGAAAGAGATTGTCTCACATCTCCTGTCCCATGTAAATCCGCTTCAATTCCAAGCTGCGACGGTTCCAAATACACATCGGTGCTCTGCGCTGGCGCTTCTTTCTTCTTATCATGGGCTCTTCAAGCGATGCCTCCATCCATCTGCAGACTGTCCAACATCACTGACCTTTTCACTGAACAAAGCGGGGCTGTGAAAATGCTGACCATTACAGGCGCAAAAGCACAATCGTCCCAGAGCTGTCCATAGCATTCAAATTGAACGGTCACATATTCACTGTCCATTTCTTTCAGCCACCCACATACATCCAGCAATCTATGCAGCTACAGCTGGCTATGTGTGTGTGTGTTGAAATGTTAAAAATGTCATTCTTAGCAGGGAACTCACTGTCTGTGTATTGTTGGCATGGAGACATATCTTAGTCGGCACCAAACCAAAACATATAATGAAGGAATTTTTTGATTGACGCACCATCAGCCTCACAGGCACGTTGAACAAGTTTTCTGACTGCATTGCATGTAGTTATTTGTGACCTATGGCCATATTGAAAACATATGAAATCATCTGATCCTGGAAAAGGCCAAAACAGTTCAGCAGCCTATTGAAGGCCTGTGAGGAGGAATTTTTCGTTCTCAAATAGTGGACTGTGCAATCTTGCGTGTCGTAATGTTGGTGGAGTGTTTGACCGCAGGGAACAAGCTGTCGCAACAGAGAGTTGGTGTGCAAAATATTTTCTTCTTCCTGGTAAGGCATAACTGAAAATAACACAGCAACTGAACTTGTATATATTAAGGTGAAGGCATACCAGATTATGTCGGAGAAAAAAAGCCCACACAAGAAGAGGGAGATCATGCAAATTCCACCCCGCTTGTCCAATTCCCGGATTCAAATCGCCAACTTCAAAACTTGATGTACTGTACTTACGTTACTTATGATTTCTTTAACGAAGTTTTTTTAACAAAGGATAACTTTAAGATTATTTTCTCTCTCTCTCTCTCTCTCTCTCTCTCTCTCTCTCTCTCTCTCTCTCTCTCTCTCTCTCTCTCTCTCTCTCTCTCTCTCTCTCTCTCTCTGGACAACCGACGTCTCCGGACAAGTTGTGTCCATAATTTGTAAAATGACTTCAAATGACTTCTACTGAGCGTATTTTAATAAGATTCCTCCGCATATAGCTATACAGTAAAGTCTCGTTATATCGATATTCAAGGGAGTCCGAAAAAATATCGATATAACCAGGACTATCGATATATCCGACCCTGTTTGCATGTAATTTTCTCCGTGCGTGCATAGAAATAGTATCGATATAACCGGGACTATCGATATATCCGATATCGATATAACGAGACTTTACTGTATTTTACATTTCAAGACTCGCGCTGAACATTCAGGAAGTCTTGTTTTTGAGTTGGTGACGAGTCCTCACGTGACGTCAGAAAAAGACTGTCTCCTGATGTAAAAAAGACGCATTGTAGCGTGTTTCCATCACGTCAATGTATTTTGCTGTACAGTTTTTTTTTAATCATGTGTTAGATCCAAAAGCCGCCAGCAGAGGGAGTCCAAGCTCCATGGAAATCATTTAGCCTGTGGAAACGGGCTGATTCATTCCTCACAGCTCGGTGGCCATTTTGTTGCCTCTTTTTGGGTGAGACATTCCCCCCTGCCCGTTTGCCTCAAAATGACACGGAATAAATTCTTTAATCGATGGCAAACATGTATGCTTTCCTCTTGAGAACTATTTGAATCATATTCATAACTGGATGTGTAACAAGAAAGCATATTATCCGAATCTGAAGCCATTGTTTTTATTCTCCAGCAATGCAAGACGTCTTGGCGTGATGTCACGAGCTGGGGGCGGGACTTTCTGAAAATGCCCAATTTGCAGCTCCATTTTTTGCAGATTTTGGACACTTTAAGTCATTTTTATTGGTGTTTTGCATATCATACTGCATGTTTTGGGTATTTTAGATGCTATAAAACTTTTTTATGATGTCAGTTAAAAAACAAAAAAGTGACGACGGTTGCCCTTTAAGGGCTTTCGAACTGATTAGATCTGTGTTCTTCCTTATCTTTAAATACCGTTTTCTGAAAAACACAGTCTGGAAAATGTAAGAGTGAAAGGTGAGGCTAGGGTGCTTCCAGCTTGTCAATCTCAAGTGTTTTGTGAAGGGCATCCTCAAGCAAAGACAATGAAAACATTGTTCAATTTAATCTAGCAGTCTGAATATTTTCAGAACTGACAGTTGGATAAATGTATAATTTCTAAAGCGCGATATGTCGCATATTAGAAAAACATCATCAGCCTTCTGTGACTGTGGAATAAGCATGGGCAGATGGTCTTTCAGCAAGAAGACGTTAGGTTTCTGTTTGTTATCTTGACTTTGAAATACTTGCAGCTAATTTTCTTTGTCAGACACATCTCTCACGATGATGCTTCTAAACCAAAGTGGAGATGGATAAAAATGTTGTTATTAAAAAAAAAAAAAAAAAAATGTCAACTAAACTCGTGGATTTTTGCCAGATCTATCCTTTTAACACAGAACAACAGAAACAATCTTTTGTTTTCAAAATAAAAAACACTTTCTGTGGAATTGCTTTGCTGACAAAGTTCAAATAATGACACTGGACCACAAGGGAAGGGGAAAAGAACTTTTGCACAAGACAAGGAAAAAAAGACTAACAGAGATAGCTTGTAACTAAAGTACAAGAAAGAGTAAACCATGTGGAGACCAAACCGTCAATACGCTCGGACACATCAAGAACTACTTACTTAAAAAGTGATCCTGAGCAAAAGCCAAAAAAATGGAGAAAATATAAATCAAAGTAAAAGCAAAAACGGAATGACTGTAATAAGAGAGCATCTTGACAAAATGTGTTTAAACAATGACTTGAGCGAGGAGAAATGTTCAAAGATATAAGACAATCATAGTAATAGCTTCAGATTTGTTCACTTCTGTTTTGGTACATTTGAAGCTGGAACAAAGCGCAAACATGAAAAAAGGGAAATCCTCCCCCCTTGTGGAAATGAAAAAAACATTGCCAGAGGCCATGGCCAGCTCGTTATTGGCACCCAAACAAGAAAAAAACAAATAATGTGAATAGCGCTCTACGTCATTTTTTCAATTCCCGAATACATTTGTGAATGGCAGTGAATGAGTTAAACAGGATGTAATGGACAGACACAGGATTTTCTTCTCCACTAGACTAAAACATAGATTAACCATCTTTAGTGTTGTTTTAAATCTGTTTAATATAAGATGAATTTTTTGGAAATTGTCCATTAACCATTTCCAATTATTTGCTTAGCTTGTATGCTAATCCCATTTTTAATGAATGAAAGCGAGACAAACACTGGATAAAAAAAGGGGGGTATAAAAGTTCTTTACTGCTGCATATGACAAAAATGTGCATGTGGTCATCAGCTAAAAAAATGCCACAAAAGAAGCACCTCATCCATAAGAAAGGAGTTTCCCTGAATGCTAAATGACTCCTTTCAACAAAGGTTCTCAACTGGGAGAGATACTGTAGCAAACTGGCGGATGCATTTCCACTGTAATATGTATTTTAATCGAAATGGACATTTCTCCGAATGCTGGCTGGTGTCCAGAATTTTCCTTCGTAGCTTTGCGGTCCGACCAAGTCGACCTTTGGAGAAGATGCTGTGAGCATATTTGTCTTGTCTCAGCGGTTGGCATTCATGCATATGGATTTTATATCTCTCTGTCTCCCTTGCCTCTCCAGGTTGTATTGTCCAGAGTGAAACGCAGTAAATGTCTGTGGAATCAACTTCTTCAGCGAGCATGTAAGCCTCACTGGTGTACTCACTAAATGGAAAATTATAAATGTGTTTTATGCATGGTTCAAGTACCGTGAGATCAAGATGAGATTTGGAGTTTGCGCATGATTTGCATACCATGTAATCACAGGATTCCATCAAGCACTTTTTCCCCCCACCCCTGACTATCTCCTGTCATTCTAATATATCTGTCATTTCTGTCTCTTTTGTATAGTGCTGATGGGGGCAAATCTAGATAGGTGGGAAGAGAAAACAAAGAAGTTGTTTTGTTCTGCTCCACATGCTATTGCAGTCTGCATAACAAGCAATTCCATAAATAGGAAACAAAAGTGTATGCACATCGTGGAAGCAAATCCAGTAAGATTTTGAAAAAAAACAAGAACTGTACAAGTTGAAGTCACTGAGGTGATGACAGTGGGTTTTTTTCAAACACTCCGGTATGTGCAGAGCAGGACTGCTCAGCCTGGAAATTGGCTCTTTGAGTAAACCTGAAAGAAGAGCAAACAAAATTACCACAGACGCACTCCCACTAAAGAATTCAATCAAATCCATCCCCAGCAGGTAATGCAATATTTTTTGGATCAAAACATTACATTTATAATTCCATAGGATTCCATAGGACAGGGGTGTCAAAGTCATTTTTTTGCCGCGGGCCACATTGTAGTTATGGTCTCGAGGGCCGTTATGAATTTGGGGAACCCATTAGAATGTTTAAATCCCTTCAAATATTACATATAGAGCACACAGCAAATTAATGAATAACTCGTTTTCAAATCTGAAGTCAATAATAATGACTTTTATTGTGGTTGACATCCAAAAATATGAAATTTTGGCTCAGATTTTAGCAATCATCATGGAATTTAACAAGTTTGATTTGCTTTCGCGGGCCGAAAAAAAAAATGACGTGGCGGGCCGGATTTGGCCCGCGGGCCTTGACTTTGACACCTGTGCCATAGGAGGACCATTTGGCAAATGGTCCTCTCGAAATCTTGTGTCTTCGAGCGTGATTTATCAGCAAATTTATCCAAGATTGCTATTCAGGAGAAATATTTGTGTCTTTGATTGATTTCCGCTCCTGTATCAGTCATGTGATGGAGATACAACCATTTGCCCAATGTTATCTTTTGGTCAGTATCTTCAACTCCAAACCTTGGAACGAGTTGACCATTTCATTTGTATCATTTTGCTGCTAACTAGCGCCTCCTCCAGTGATGTTACCAGCGTGAAAGAAAGGGGCAGTATTGTATCGTGTGAGTTTCTGAGTTATACATATGATAATGTTTTATGTCTAAACGGAAAAGTGAAGACATTTCTCCCAGAGAATGTTGGCTGGTTTCCAAATAATGCAAACTTAGTCCCTTTGAATGTTTACAGGCTGCACCGGTTGTCTGTGTCTTTGTGTTGTCATTTATTTATTTATTTATTTATTTATTTATTTATTTATTTATTTATTTATTTATTTATTTATTTTTGACTTCAAGGTGCCGCCACGAAAGTGGATGCCTTGACAGCAGCTCCTGTATTTTGTTTTTCTACCTCTTCTTTTTCTTCCCACTTCCTTTAATCACTTTGCTGCTGTGAAATTTACATTTCTCCAGTTTGAGACTAATAAAAATTAATATAATCTAACCACTGGTATTACTTTCCATTGTTCTCTGACAAGTTTTTCAAGTTTGTCAGGAACCAGGTGGCTTTAAAGTACTCAATCACCTGCGTACATGCAAAGTATGCCTTTATTCTGGAATGTTTTCCAACCTGAAATGAGTATTGCATTTTTTTTGTGGGGGTGGGTGGAGGTGAGAGTACTGATTCTTCTTTTCCTTTCGGCTTTTCCCTTCTAGGGGTCGCCACAGCAAATCAGTTTCCTCCACGATAATGTATTTGATTTTGTAAGACTACCGCGAACTACGTGTTATACGTCCCTCTGATGTATGATTTGGAAACATCATTGATGTCATGGCGTCGCTATGTCTGCAGCTGCCCTAGTATTTTAGGGGAGTTCACTTGGGGGGTTTAAGACGTGACGTGAGGCTGCGGTTTTTAGCATCAGCAACAGATGAATATAGGGTGCCATCTATAGGGCAGTGCTGGGAAAAGTGGCAAAGGATGCGTTTCTGACGCAATGCTCTTTTCAAACACATGGTGGCAATGCCCTTCACATATTCATTGAAAAACGTCATCCCATTATGGTCGACAATCATTTGTTATTTTACAAGCACTCGGTAATGCAACATATCTGGCTCTTAATTATTAATAACTAGGTCACTTTATTACATAAGTTTATCTTTATGCAGCTCCATGATGGAATGAGATTGAGTACAATGTCTTTACAAATACAACAAAGCTCATCTTTGATAAGCCAGTACGAACAACATTAAAATATATTAAACACAACTGTAAGCATATACAACTGCAAATTACAGCCACAATTCATCATATTTTACTGTTATCCTCGGGCACTGTGTTAAAGTCAAGGCTCGGGGGCCAAATCTTGCCCATCACATCATTTTATTCGGCCAACAGAAGCAATTCAAGCATGTCAAGTGGCATTATGTTTGCTAAAGTCCGAATCAAAATTTCAAATTGACGTATGAAACCACAATAACATTCATTATTCTTGACTTCAGATTTGAAAACTAGTTATTCATTAATTTGTTGTGTGTTCTGTATGTAATATGGATAGGAGATGAATGTTTCTAAAGGTTTCCCTAAATTCATAACAGGCCTCGAGATAAAACTAACTACAATGTGGCCCATGGCAAAAAAAACAAGTTTGACACCCCTGTCCTAGGGTCATACATAAGCTGAAGCCGATTCCACCTGTGGAGTAATCATAGCTGTACATATGTATAAAACCATTTAGCCTCATAGTCACATTCATGGATAATGTAGACAATAACTGATAGCAAAATTGTCCATGTTTTTTTCTTTCACTTAGGTATTACAAATGGGCTGACATGTTCATAAACACAGCCCTCAATAACAAGTCATGTCAAGTTGATGGAAGTTTCACCTCAGAATTCGAGTTTCGCAACACCTAATGAAAAACAAGTCTTGGCAGTTCGCTGCTTAAGCGACTGTGTGAGACAATGCACTTGATTTAAGAGTTGGGTTGAGACAAAACAAATGTGTTTTGAGTGCAGATTTCTGACCTTCAACTAAGAGAAGTGGATATTTTTGACACGTTGCATTGAGTCTCTAAATATTCTTTTAAAAAATAGACAGTTTTGCACATCACTTACAGTAGCTTTTGTAAGTCTTAACTGAACATTTATAATCCTATAATAGTTAAATGTATTTCATTTTTGGTTGCTAATCAAGAACTTTTGGATGTTCATTTTTTTGCTCATTTAAAATGCTTTGTAATACTAGGAATCTTAAATTTCCACTGCACCCTGGGTGTAAATGCTACTGTTGTTGATTTCGCTCTTTCAATATCTTGCAACTCAATCTTTCGAAAAAGACTGAAACATTTAACAGGTGGACATGTGTACTCAAAACAACTAATACTACTGCTCCATACAACAAAGAGGGTGCATAAAATGCTTAAAACTGAATGACTGTGTATTTTGTGTTGTGTCACATTATTTGTTATTTCATTTTATTGTTGTTTTGACAGAGTGGCTGCCTTGACAGCAGCTCCTGTATTTTGTTTTTTTCTCCTTCTTTCATCACTTTGCTGCTGTGAAATGTACATTTCTCCACTGTAAAACAAATAAAGGCTCATCCAATCCAATCTAATCCAATCATTTTGAAAAGGTCACATTGTGTAATACATTCTACAAATCTATCCAGCCATCCACTGTCTATACCGCTTATCCTCATCACCATTTTAGGTGAACTGGAGCCTATTCAAGCCAATTTTACACCCTGGTCACCAGTCATCGGATAATCAAAGGAGACAACAACCTTGTGTAATCCATCGCTCCTTTTTCCAGACCGCGTTTATGATCATTAGGGTCGCATGGTGTGCTGGGGCCATCCCAGCCGTCTTCGGGCACTAGGCAGGGAACACTCTGAATTGGTTGCCAGCCAATCGCAGGGCACCCAGAGACAAAAAAACATTTGCTCCATCACTCACACCTAGGGACAATTTAGAGTGTTCAATCATCCTGCGATGATTTTTGGAATGTGGGGGAAAATCGGAGGACCCGGAGAAAACCCATGCGGGCACAGGAAGAACATGCAAACTCGACACAGGGAGGCCGACCGGGTCTCGAACTCACACTGTGAAATCGGTGTACTCACCACTCGATACCGGGCTGCACCCTTGTCTAGTCAATTCAAAGAATTCAACATGCTTATTTTTAAGAATGTGGTGTATTTTTCTCCACCCAACTGCTTGCCATCTTGAACTCATTCACTGCCAGACGTGCAAAAATGTTTCCAGTGCCAGGGCTTTTGTCATTGTCACTTGAATTTCAGGACCCAATATTGAGTACATAAGCATTCAATACAGCGTTAGAAACCTGAGACTATCTTCTTTCATCAGGAAAGAAAGAGTTAATTCCTAAATTATACGGGTCTGTAGTTATATGAGGTTGAAATGAGGACGGCTGTCCAAAATGCAATGCAATAATTGGTTTATATAGCACTTTAAAAACAGCTGAAGCTGGAACAAAGCACTAACATGGAAAAAATGGAACTGCTGCCCCTTGTGAAAAAGGGAAAAAAAAAAGCCAGAGGCCATGGCCAAAGGCTTTATTGGCACCCAAGCATGAAAAAAAACAAGACCAGAACAAGTTCGGGAATGGCGCTCTATGTTGTATTTTCAATCCAAAAATAATTTCGTGAATGGAAATAAATCAGTTAAAAGACATTCGTGATTTTGCATCTAAAACGAACCAGTGATTGTTTTGATGTGGATAATTTTACACATTCCCAAAGCGAGAAGGGGCTGCCCCCTCCCGCCTGTGCTGACATGCCCCGCCCCGCCCGGACTAATAGCGTCTCCACCACAGGCGGTGTAGGGCTCGGTTTGTCGGGAGTCTGGATGAGCTGGCCAGGCAGCGCACACTTCACAGACTCCCGCATACGTCCGACCCTCAGCTCGTGTTGCTCCCTCGGCAGTGGAGGTGATGATGGCGGCGGCTGTTGAGAGAGGAGGATCCCGGGCCGCTTTCCTGAGCCCTAACAGCAGTACCGGTTGTATACCTGCGCCCTCGACGCTCCCCGCCGCAACCCTGGCCGGGGCTGTTGTGCTGGGCTCGGGCTCCGGCGGCATGCCTGTCCCCATGAACCTCTTTGCAACCTGGGAGATAGACCGATCATCCCCGAACTGCGTCCCGAGGTAATGTTGACATTCTTGGTATCTCGTGTATTTCGATTTATGGTCTGTGATGATGCTATTGTTGGATAAACAACGCCCTCGCAGTGACTAACGTGAAGCAATGCGAACGAGCTTCCATGCATTTCTGGTTTACTGTTGGGTTGGCTAACTGTGAGGCTAACTGGCGAGCTAATGCTAAAGCTACAAGCATACATTACTATTTGTGTTAAGAGTCAACAGTAGATGTATAACAATCGCTTACTATCCTTGTAACGGCGCATTCTGCTGAGCGCCACAGTTGCAGAATCGATTGAATTTGTGTTTGTCGTCATCATCATGACAGTTGCAAGCTTTTTTTGGGTGGTTTCCGACTGTTGTGGTAATAAATAGCCAGCAAAGTTGCAGTAAACTAATTTCTCTAACGGCTGTTGCACCAAATCGTCAAACTGCAAATCTCCATTGACGTTCATAGGTTTAATCACATTTAAATGCATGTGTGGATTTATTGACGGTAGAATTCCATATCATCGATGACATGAGTGCCGTTACTCCAATTAATAGCACATTATTGACATTTTGTCGTGGCTATGTGCTGTGAACCTTGTCTACAAATTCGATCTGTTGTGTGACTTGTTTCTCGCAGTTGACGCCGATTCTTGTTCTGATTTCTGAACTCGTCAAATGCAACGGTTAAAGCATTGTCTGTGGGTTCACACGGCCTCAAGCACTAAAATGTTTAATGTACTTCTTAGTGATATATACGTTGGTCGCTTGACGATTTCTTTTCGATCAGACTGAAGTGTGCATTAGTATGCATCGTCGGAGAGCCGACACACTGCTGCCACCTGACCAGAAGCCTCTCTCGGGAGCCGAGGGTACATTAATCAGCTTTGACCTAGATCTGTTCTACTCACTTGGGGGAAAGTGGTCTTGCAAGGGGAGGGCTTCCTCCACTCTGGCTGTGCAGTGCGTGTGTGCATGCGTGTTTGACTGCTGCCTGCATGAGTATGCAAGCAAGTGTGAATGGTGTCACAACATGTGAACAACGTTTAGTGCAGTTTCACATTGAGCATTCTTCAGCACCTAGGTTAGGTCAGCTGACATAAACAATGCCTGATTAAGAATATATGAGCATCTTTGTTTCAATTAAGAAATTGTGTTATTTCAGGAAGATATCATTGTCTATGTTTCTTGGTTAACCTTTTGAAGACAACCTTTGACCATGTATTACTGGCATTTGAAGTTCTGCACAAATGTGGAGTAAGTACAGCATCGTGTGGCAAAATGTATATTTGTTCAATATTCAGACAATTTCTTTAGTACGCTTCTAAGTCGACCACAATTAAGCAGGTCTTTACTTCTAATTTATCCTAATTTCAAAACAATTTTTGTCCATTGAAAACTATGTCAGGTTTGTTTCTTTCAGTATCAAATTGTCATACAGCAATCATAAAAAAGATTATTCAAGAAGAATTGAGTAATCTTAACTGTTTTACACACAGAGCAAACAATCACTATAAATGCCATGCATAAACATGTGTCCTCTTCACACGTATTTTTTGTTTTCTCACTTACATATTTAAGAACCTTAATCATGTTCATTTCCAACAGATACCCCACATAAAGCACAGTTTTAAAGTCGTGATTTCATATATTAAGGTGGAAAAATATTCAAAGCTACGTAGGTGCCCTTGTTTACAAAATGCTCTAGTTTGAAATACACAGAAAGGTGTGTGTACGTGTGTGAGATGATTGACACTGCCATTAGAAAGAAATGACGAACGCGGCACACAGCACATAAACAGATATGGAGAAAAAACTACATATTTGTGTTGTTGTTGGAGCTGAAAAAGAGCAGCTTTATTCCACACAGTTTTCGGGAAACTGACTTCCCGGATTTTGGAACCGCATTGATGAATCCATGCAGTGACCCGTGCTTGTTTTTGTTCATGTGACATTTCTATTTTCTGAAGATGCTATTTTTTTCCTTGCTCTTCATCATAAGTAATTATGTTACAATGTTGTACAACTGCTCTGGGGTATTTTTAATTAGATGGCTACTCTGTTTTTCCATTTATACTTTGTAACAATGAAACATAAAAGCTCTGCGGTCAAGGTAGAACGGGAGCTTAGTGTGGCTGCCCAGCATGTTCACCTTTTTTTTTTTACTCAGCAAATAGCTGACTGTTTGGTGTTGCTGCGCAACCAAGGATGGATGAGGGTGAAATGTTGTTCATTAAAATTAGTGAGGAAATTAATTTCTGTCATGCTTTTTTTTTTAATTCTTGTACACTCCGCCTTTGAACAATTACACATTTTATTCAACAGTATTGAGGCTCCAATATGGAGATTTTTTTTTTTGTCCAGCAATTGTAATCCATGTTAATCCATGTCTACAATAGAACCATGTCATAATACCCACTGAACCTAATGTAAGTGACAATACTGGAATAGAACATTTTGGTGGTACATTATAATGCAGGCGGAAGATCGAGAGTAAGGCCTTTTTTATGTCCTTTATGTCGGTGTATAAACCTATTGCTCCTTGCCTTTATGAGATTGCGCAGTTTCATTACCGCTGAGGAGAGAAATAGTCCCCAGATGTCCAAATGCTTGAAAGCACTTCTTGAAAATAGAAAATAAAATTATATGAAGTAGTTGCTTGGAAAATGGTTAATTAACCCCCCAAAATATGTCACCTCTTGAAAAAATGTGTAATCATGGTTTGGTGTGGTATCTTCAAGGACAGCTTGCAATGCAGACCACAACAAAATTCTATTTTTCTCTGACTTTAACTTTGAGGACCAGATAATCATTCATTCTTTATCCCAAGACAACATTTGTGTCATCTATAAATAACACGAAAAAAGCCTTAACTTTGCCATGACAAAATATGCTTGTCACATAATTGCTGCATGTTTCGTCTGTCAAAAGGTTGCTTATTGATGTAAACACGTTTGGCAGGCACAGTCACACTGGTTTGTAGTGATGTCATGCCAGACAAAGACATCACAAGACCTGTTCTAAAAAGATTAATTATGGTATTTATTCATATAAATAGCTATCGGATAAATAATTGATCTAGTGTAGTCAATTGAATTGGATTCCATTTAAGAAGAGGCAATATAGTTGAGTTTCAATGTTTGCAAACATTACCTCCAGGATGCGCCCGCATCACAATGACTTCACTGTTTGCAAAGACAAGCATTCTCAATTGCCAATCCTCACGTCCTAAAGACTGTAACCATAACTTTCGCTCTTATTTTCTGAAAGGAGTGACTTAACGTATGCATACATCACGCAAAACTGGTCCATTGAGAGCCCCTTGAATGTCGAGAGGTACTTAATCAGCGATAGAGACTGTTCTTGAATCATAAATCTAAGTTAAAAGCCTTTGTAATACCACTCCATCCCTTGTCAACCAAACAATGACATTGACTTGCTACTAATAGGGTGCTACGTCTAAAATGCCTTAAGATTATTTTGTTGATTCACACATTGCATCCTCCTGAGTGTTGTCAAATGCCTCTTTTAGCGCAGGGTTTCTGCGCTAATGCAATTTCATAACCAGAAAAGAATCAATTGTACTCAAATGGTGCATAGAGACACTGACAGTGTAATCCTCTGCTTCCTAAACCATAAACACCCCTATTAGCCATGCTCGGTAACCTTTTAGAGTTGTGATACAGACACAAATGACAGTTGGACCACATCACTATATCACAACCACTCCAAATTGGTGGGTGAGGAATTTATCTTGGTGGGCCCTAAAGATTGATGCAAATGCAGCGGGATTTTTGTTCCACTCGGGGAGGTCAATGAGACTTTCCCTGAAAATCCCGATGTTGAGATCAACAAGACTTTTTGCTTCGCCACTGTCTTTTAGCTTGAAACAGTCAGCACACTCACTTCTCTCGCCTTTTTCACGCTCACTCCCACAGTCTGAAATGTGTCAAAATCCACTTAGTTTCCTTCCTTTGCTTTCCTTGCGAAGGAGGAATTTCCTCGGGGAGCGTTTCACATTCTTGGCAACTTGAGAATTGTTGGGACGGTTCACTGCGCTCACCCCGCCCCCCTTTACTCTTTTTAGCGTTCCACTGTTGACCAACAACCTGAACACTGGGAGGGTGGTGCGGGATTCAAACTGCGGCTTAGCCACCCATTTAAAAGAAATGCAGATCTGTCCCAGGGCTTGAAAACAGGCAGAATGCCTTTCTTGAATACATCACAAAGGGAAAAATCCACTCCTGCCTGAATGTTAAAATGAGATAAAGCTAAGATCTTTGTTGGCTGCATAATGTGTTCTTTGCAAATTAAATTCAATCCTGTCTTGTGTTACAGCAGTCACCAACTCAGTCTCAGGGTTAAATTTGATCTGTCTTAAAACTATTACACTCTTTCCTTGTTCTTGCTCTACTTATTTCCCACCTCTCCCATACAGACATTTCCTGAGTCGGATGTGCCAGCAACAACACATGGATTATTCTTTTGGATAGAATTCTCTGGATGAATGAAAGCAACTGACAGACAATCTGAAAACAAGCTGTGTCATCAGGCATATTTTGTGGTCTGCCAGACTCGACTGTATTAATTCGGAATTGTCAAATCCCGATCCACACAGTAAAAATCCTGTTTGGCTTTAGGCACAGGTGCTTCGACTCAACTGGCAGGATAAACAAGCTCCTGGGGAGATGTATGAATTAAATACCTTGCTGCACCGCGTTACCTGGATATTAGGGGTGGAACATATTTTTTGAAAACCGACCACACACTACGGTAAACACATCCACAAATAACAAGCGATAAATAAAAAATGTGCATGTTGAAATAAGGATCTTGTCTGAATTTAATCACAAAAGCTGTCTTATTTTCAGAGAGCCACGACATTCTGTTCTATGAATGGTAACAGATGGCTGCATCTGTTTATGCCTCCCACGATATGATGCGAGCATAGATAGAATAATAAAATGGCACAAGATACTTCCTTGTCACATCCACTCAGCTATTCACAATTTAAGTGTGTTGAATGAAAATGTATGTTTTATCTATTTGCTGTTGTATAGTGTACAACCTCTTACCAAGAGCTCAAAAACACACACATTATCAGGAATATTGGTTGTGTTTACAGCATGAAGTGTTTGAAAGATTGAAACAGACATTTTGTATGCTTTATTGACATGGTAAATAACTGAATAAAATTGATTTACCGGTAAATATATTGTATTCTTTTTTCTTTTTTAATCAATAAAGAGGAAAAGAAGGAAAACACAAGGGAGTTGTTACTTGGGAATCAGGTTAAGGACACATCAGTATTTAGTGTGTCAACTCGCAAATAGCACTGTCGCTAAAGCCTGCCCAGTTGTCTAATCCCAGATTAAGGCGTCTGAACTGTCTGTTTCTATTTAGATTTATTTCTTAATTAGCCCATAGCACAATGATGTGCTCCATTCTTGCTCACTCTGTGTTTCTCGATTTTTATAGAGCCAAGACACACATTATATCAGAAAAAAATCTCAATACATCACCAAACAAAAATGTGACAAAGTATCTACAGTACTAAAATAATGATTTCTGTCAGTTGGCTCAGATATGTGCTGACTCAGTCGAAATTGTCTGTTGACAGTATTGTAAACTTCAAATCTGCCATGTTTTTCCCATTGAACCTGAGAATGCCTTTACTTGTCATTAGTGATAGACAAATGAAGCTTCAAAATAGTTTCATGAAGCAGTTGAATTTTTTTATTTAAGTGCCACTCTCCGTTTAAACATTGGACTGAAAATATACAGATTTGTCGTTTCTTAAATCCTTTTATTTAAACCGAGTCCCATCAGCATCTGTTAGAGAAGCAGCAAAGGCTTCAATTTCCAAATGGAAATAAACCGATCCTAACTCCTATGAACAAACACAGTTAAGAAATGCATCAAATGCACTGATAATCCCCTCAAAATTTGGTTGTACAACCGCACCATTAAGCCTATTGACATAGAACACAATGTCCTCTTCTCTTGAAATTAAAAGAAAAAAACAACAATTCTTAACCCTTTCCAAATGTTTTGCTATTTTATCCTTCTTTATATTATTTATTACTATTATCAGAATCAGAATCAGAATCATCTTTATTGCCAAGTATGTAGAACACACAAGGAATTTGTTTCCGGTAGAACACGCTGCACTAGTATCGTTGTCAAAAAAACTGCTAAGTGGCACTATACAGTTCCATTTTGGCTACTGTTGAAAGAGTTCAAAGAGTTAATGCCTTGGGGGAAGAAGCTGTTTAAATGTCTGCTGGATTTGGTGCGCATGGATCGGTAGCGCCTGCCTGAGGGGAGTAGCTGGAAAAGGTGGTGGGCAGGGTGCGGAGGGTCCAGTAGGATTTTCCACGCCCTAGTTTGGATTCTTGCAGTGTGCAATTCCTCGAGAGTGGGTAGGGCGGTGCCAATGATATAAACAAGATACCAACAAGAAGAGCATACCGCCATTTCGCACTGGTTGCACAAATACGCTCTTTTTTTCTTGGTTGCACCGTCAACATTCTCAACAGCATCACATTCAAGGTTAGAGTTTTGTAGGTTTAATATTTTTCAGAGAAAAAAAGTGTTTTGTGATATATTGAGTGGTCAACGATCTCGTCAATGAAGTTCTTTCTTTTCAGTGCAATTCTGCAAGGTAACTTGCACTCAGGTTGGCGAGTGTTGATTATTTGTCAGGAGTTATTCAAGGTCGCAAACAGTCACACAGACTCTCTCCAATACGTCTGTGTAAGCTCTCAGTCATACAGGAGTGGTCCATCAATGAGAAGGTTTCTTCAGCCGTCATCTGTACAAATTTGAAGGTTTCGGACGTTTCGCCTCCTTCAAATTTGTACAGATGACGGCTGAAGAAACCTTCTCACCGATAGACTCTCTCCAAGTATTCGCCTCGAATTTTAATGGCCACCATCTGTTTTTCATGTCGTAAAGACATTTTCAACATGTTCAAACATTTATAATTTCATGAGTGAAACAGAAAAAAACTCCTTTATCCTTCTGGTTTTCATTGGAAAAAGAGCATCGTTTTGCACTCTGGTGCTGGCATATGTTTGTTGACATTTTCACAGCACCAGAAAACTCCTCCTTCTGTTGTATATACACTTGACACGGGACCGCTCCTCTTTTACACTGCAGGCTTGAGAAGGTTTCTTTGTGGTATTAAAGCTCAAACAGCATATGGCCATCTGTGTCACATACTTAGATATTGGGGGGCACAAATGCCTCTTTGCGTGCAAACCTTAATACACACTAAGCTTGTCCAGTGAATACTACTGTTTGAACTATTTAATACACATATATTGAGTATAGGTTTTACTTTGTCAGAAATAAGGCAGAACCGTATTTGAATTGCTTCTTTAAATTCTACATGACCGGGCCATGCTAATTTGTCATATTTAATTCTTCCACACAAGTTATGAAGTGTAAAACGTCAAGCTGTAAAATGGCCACAGGGAAGTCTCATCCTCACAGTTGTGAGACTTTGCGCTGTTTTTTTCCTGTACAAGAATGAAATATTTAGAAGTCGCTTTCAGAGCAGTACTCATGTCTAAATTATGCAACCAGATGTATGAAATTGTAATGAAAGAACAAAGTGCTATATCTTTATTCCGCTTGTTTTATTAAAAGAATCTGGTCACATTCATTTCACACGAAGGCAAAGAAAAGAAGCCGCGAGAGTGGCTGCCTTTCCAGCAGCTCATGTATTTCGTTTTTCTACTTTCATTCCTTTCATCACTTTGCTGCTGTGAAATGTAAATTTCTCCACTGTGAGACTAATAAAGGCATATCCAATCCAATCCAATACCCAATCCAATCCAAAAGTACGCAGATTTTTTTTCCTACCCATCTAGCTTTTTACCTCCTGCGCACATTCAGTCTTTTTCATTCATCCCTCTTTTCAGTCACTCTCTCCATCCTCCATTCCCCCTGTTTTGTGCCTCCGACCATTGCCGTGCAGTGATGCGAAGGCATGGAACTGGCAAAACATCAAGCAGAGTGCTGACCAGGGGAAAATAAATACAAAAGTGTGTTTTTGTTTAGGCACTCGTTTGTTCAGTTCAAAGGTTTTGTTTCTGGGCTATTTTGTGCCCACCTACTGAAAGTTTTTTTTTTTTTTTTTTTTTGCCAAGGGCAGAATAGCAGTGTTCTCTTTGTAGTCTCTTCAACTAAACATGACTTCTATCACCATGTTACTTGAGAATGCTGCTATCACTTAAGAGGTCCAGAAATAGTGTTGCATTAGTAGCCACCAGGGCTCCGCTGCACATTTTGGGACAATGTTTTATAAGGGAAGGCTTTGCACTCTTGGCTGAGTGATGCTGTAAAGTATTGCTTTTAAAAACAGTTTCTTAATTTTTTTCCAGCCAACCCCCCCCCCACATGATCAGAATCATCCCGAAAATTCTATCAACGTTTGATCTTAAATTTTAAGCATTTTAAATGGTTGATATACATCCCCCTTTGTGTCATTGCTGTAATTAACCTGAAATAGTCTTTTGCTCTATAACTGTCTGTAACTGATCTCTTATCAAAAACAAATATTTGAGCGTGGCTGTTGAAATGAATTGCGAGATAAGCTTGGCCATCTCCTAAGTACACAGAGACTGCTGCCGTAGCCCTCATTTACTTTTCTAGCTAACATTATCTGATACAGTAATTATATTTTCAAGGTGCGTATGAAAATAATCATTGTAGGCATTTATAGAAGTATCCATCCATTTTAGTAAAAAAAAAAAGATGTCACAAAAGAATTGTTGAATCATACTAAATCAAACCTCTATGGTTTTTAATTATGATAGAGGAGAGGCAGCCATCGCCCTGCTATCAGTGTTTGGAAAGTTGTGATTGTATTCGAAGGATGAAACTGCTGTATATTCTAATAGTCTGCCTCTCAGAGTCCTCATGCGTCTGTATGGCAGCAGCACCGGTCAATAAACAGTCCTCAATGTTTATCGTCCAACAAACGGCCCCAAAACAAACAATCCCAAATTTTATTTATTTATTTAGTTAGTTATATTTTAGTTATAGGATATTGTGTTATATTATGACCCATATATATATGATAACCACAATCAGTCAAACTTTATGCTCAGGAGCATCAATAACCTTCGACAACAGTGATGACACCATAAAATCTTAGCTGAACACGCTATAAGTAGCAAAACTAAAAAGGGGATGCCTGTGGGTT
The DNA here is from genome assembly GCF_051943395.1 of Hippocampus bargibanti. NCBI lineage: Eukaryota > Metazoa > Chordata > Actinopteri > Syngnathiformes > Syngnathidae > Hippocampus > Hippocampus bargibanti. The sequence continues at coordinate 16,861,955 of NC_142746.1, forward strand.
GTTATCAACTGGCAAACAGACAAATTATATCTCTTATCTTTACTTCCCACCCCATGTTCACCATACGTCATACAGCTAAATGTTTAAAGTACACCACCCACCCTGACCGCCTATTTTGTGGGTTTATTTATTTATTTTTCCTCAACAAAACGACCGATATAAATTGAGCTTATTCAATCCAATCTTTAACATATAAAAACTATTACCAAATACATAACATACAAAGTATTGTATTGTTAACTCATTCACTGCCATGCTAGACTCTCCTCTTTAATCAGAAAAAAATAGTTAATTCCTAAATTATATTGGTATGGAGTTATATGACCTTGAAATGAGGGCAGCTGTCCAAAATACAATGCAATACATAGATATTGGTGTATATAGCAAATTAACAACAACTGAAACTGGAACAAAGTGGTACCATGGAAAAAGTGGAAGTCCTGCCCCCTTGTGGAAAAGAAAAAACACTGCCAGAGGCCATGGCCAGCGCTTTATCGGCACCCAAACAAGAAAAAACAAAACGAACAAATTTGGGAATGGCGCTCTACGTCATATTTTCAATTCCCGGATACATCGTGAATGAGTTAATGTTTTATTACTGGACCCTCAAGTGCTGGAGGTTACATCGGCCAGTCACTTTTAATGTGATGAGGGATACTTAAAGGACAACCGACGTCTCCGGACAAGTTGTGTCCATAATTTGTAAAATCGCTTCAAATGACTCCTCCTGAGCATATTTTACAAAGATTCCACCGCATATAGCTATATTTTACGTTTTAAGACTCGCACTGAATATTCCGGAAGTCTTGTTTTTGAGTTGGTGACGAGTCCTCACCCTACGTCACTGAAGGAATGCCCCTCACTGAGAAAGGACATACCTTGCATCACCTCAATGCATTTTGCGGTACTTTGTTTGGTCTGAAAACTTCGTGTTGATGGCGAAATTAGAAGGAAAACACATATAGAACGCGATGGTGAATCCTTGTGTGTTGTGACAAACATTTTGAGCCCATTGAGCCCATGTATTATTATTACACACGGAGCCCATGTATTAAGATTACACACGAGCTTTGTCGCCATCTTCTGCCTGTTTTGTTTAGTGCGACATTTCCCCCCCCCTATTGCCTCAAAATGATGCAGAATAATGTTTTTAATCGATTGCAAAAATTGAAAAAATATCGATATAACCGGACTATCGATATATCCGATCCTGCGGCATGTAAATTTTCTCCTTGCGTTCATAGAAATAGTATCGTAATAAGCAATACTATCGATATAACCGATATCGATATAACGAGACTTTACTGTATTTGAATCATATTCATAACTGGATGTGTAACAAGAAAGTATATTCTCCGAATCTGAAGCCATTGTTTTGATTCTCGAGCAATGCAGGACGTCTTGGCGTGACGTCACGATCTGGGGGCGGGTCTTTCAGAAAATGCCCTATTCGCAGCTAGATATTTTGCAGATTTTGGACACTTTTGGGACACGTTAAGTCATTTTTATTGGTGTCTTGCATTTGACTAAAAATATCATTCCGCGTGTTTTGAGTATTTTAGATGCTATAAAACGTTTTTCTGATGTCAGTTAGGAAACAAAAAAGTGATGTCGCTTGTCCTTTAAATGAGTATTAAGTGATGTTGCAGTTTTGGCGTTTTTTTGTATGACAACAATTAATTACAGTATTTTAATTTATTTTTCAGAAACCGCAAAGGAGAAAAACATGTTTAAAATGTATTATTTATGTATTTATTTATTTATCATTGACATTGGTTGAGCTATTGGTGACTTCCGCATGAGACTAATAAAGGCAAATCCAATCCAATCCAATTCTGCTTCAAAAAAAAAAAAAAGAATAATCATGTAAAAAGGGAGTCATGCTATTTAAAATGCAATGTCAAGTGATTTTGAACAGCACCGGGTCTGTAACTGCCGTCACTTGTTTGGGTGACAAAGTGAACTGGCGCTGCTATCGGAACACGGGGGCTTGCTGGAACCAGACCCGGCCAGATGGCTTCAACTTAGACTTTCAACACAACCCAGTGAGAGACAGGAGTGCAGATAACACCTCTGACAAATGATTGGGAAGAACACTGGTCCCCGATGTGAACCGTTGAGTGCCTGCAGCCTTTTTGATTACTTGTAAATCCCAGTGACAGAGAAACGGAGCGAACAGTGACAAGATATGCAGGGTGACCATCAATCCCCTTTTCTGTACCCCCCACCCCTCCCAGCATAAAGCTGTGTTGCTGGTGACTCATCCTCACCATAAGGCGACTTGCATTCTACAAAATCTAACATTTAAATACTACAGACCCAAACAGATTTGCATTTGGGACACGTGCACACACATACACACACGCACATTCATGAGTTTATTTTTTTTAATGTTTGGACACTGTTTTCTTGGTCATACCTCCTCATAGCCGTATTATTGTAATGCATTACCTCAAAGCGACATGAAAATTTAAACCTGGCAAGTTAAATATGACCATAGATATGTGTGAATTGGTGTGATCGACTAGCAGAAAAACAGCATGAAAAATGACTGAGAGAAAGAGAGACAACATGTGCATGTTTAACTCATTCACTGCCATACATGCAAAATGTGTCCACTCGAGTGCCAGGGTTATTGTCACTTGAATTCCAAGACCCACAGAATATTGAGTTTTAGGACTACGTGAACATTCAATACCGCATTACACACCTTAGACTCTCTTCATTCGTCAGAAAAAAAGAGTTAATTCCTATATTATATAGGTCTGGAGTTATATGAGCTTGACATGAGGACAGCTGTCCAAAATGTAATGCAATAATTGGTTTATATAGCACTTTAAAAACAGCTGAATTTGAAACAAAGCACTAACAAATGAAAAAAAATGGAAATGCTGCCCCTTGTGAAAAAGAAACAAAAAGCCGGAGGCCATGGCCAGCACTTTATCGGGACCCAAGCATGGAAAAAAAAACATACATATTCGGGAATAGCGCTCTACGTCATATTTTCAATTCACGAATAAGTTCGTAAATGGCAGTGAATGAGTTATTAGGGACATTTTTATTTTCTGGTGGTTGCAAATGCAACTTTGAGGTAAAAGTGAAGTAACAGGATGGCCAGTCACGCGTTGGTATTCACACTTACACATAGTTCCTCCATATGAGTACACATCACAAGACGTTCTATCTTGCGTGATTGTTTTCTCTGTGCCTTCCTGAATCACACTTGACTACCAGGGAGTTTGAAGAGGTACATCATTGAGCGCTGCAGAGAGGTTCTGATCAGTAGTGGGTGTCTGCGTCGCTGGGTGTTTGCTTTGTCTTTCTGACTCACCATTGAATGATCATAATTTCATGCAACACGAGTAATGGGAAAAGTAGGTCATAACAGAGTTCCGCAAACTTAGCTTTGGAGTTGTTCACTTGCCCTGAAAGGCAAGAATTAAGAGTGTGGTTTGACCTTTCATGTGTTCATTTCATGTTTCTAAAAACACCTCACTCAAGTCCCTGATTTGAATGCTTCCTTGTCTAGAAATACTCTTAGGTTCCCGTTACTTCCTCCTTCAACCTTTGTGCTATAATTGGCTATCTGATCAATCCCTGATATAGCATCACTTTGTCACGAATGAACAAAATAATTTTTCATGACATATTTTTCAGCGACTCTTACTTGGATCTGTGGATCTTGGAAGTGCTCCGCTTTTAGACATAGGTGCAGGCTGAAAATTGTCCTTTTATTTCCCTTTTCCAGATACGTATTTCTAACCTTTCATTTTCCATCTCTCTTGCAGACTCTGCAGCCTCACGCTGAAAAGACTCGTCGTGCTCAAAGAATTGGACAAAGAACTGAACTCGCTCTCCATTGCAGTCAAAATACAGGTGAGTCAGTGTGATCTTTTGAGCCTTCCTTTTCAATTCCTTGCTTGTGCTGCACCCTGTTGAACATAATCACAAACCTAGTCACCGATAAGACATGCTGCTAATCCTGCCAATTGATAAAAAGCCTTCTTAGCGCGCACAGCTCTGGTATGTCACATCCACTCACGTGCCTTAAATAGCAGACTAGCATTAATACTCTCGACAGTTGCATTAACACCTTAAGACGGATTTAGAATGTTATAGTCATGATGATGGGCGTGCAGCTCTAACAGGTGTTGACTCGCCGTGGTGTCAGCCCTTAAGAATAACGACTCAATGCCTAAAGAAAAATAATCATTTGTACACATGCAGCACCATGTCACTCGCATTGTTTTGCACTTTGTGTAACGTCACAACTTGAACATCACGACTTAGTTACAACATTGAGATTTGAGATGAGTGAAAAATAGGGCTGAGGGTATGACATGTGTGGTTAATTTGTATGAGCAGCTGCAGAAGCCATAAAACGATCTGGCGATCCAAAAATATCTGGATGCTGCGCAATGCTTCACCAAACTCAATGCATGAAAACAAGCATAGTGATAATAACATCTTGAAATGTTGTAATTCCTTCATGACTTCATTTGACACCCTTTTAAAACCCCCACAAAAAAAAACGTTTTTAGGCAGTCTCAGTGAGGATTGGAGTGTGTCTCACCCTCATTCGGGATAGATAGTGAATTACAGTTCTTTTTAATCAAAAGTAATTGTATCATCCCATGACTGCCGTTTGTTCTTTGTGACCTACTTTTCACTCAATAAATTTTGAACGGCCTTTAAACCAGGACTTTATTATTATTATTATTATTATTATTATTATTATTAAGGCTTCATTTGCCTGATTTCTGCATGCAGTCTGGTTTCAATTCAGAGATGCCTGTACAATCATAAATGTTTATGAGCATGTTTCTTGCATCTACTTTTTTCGATCATGTTAGGGGCAGTTATGGCTGCTTGCTGCTCATCATGGTATCCATGTGCATGCGGTCACTGGCGAAGTTTTACAATAGCAAAAAAAGCAATTCCGAATATGCAAGACTTTACTAAACCAAACTAAGCAACTCGAGGGAAATGAGTTTCTAAATGCTTCTGTCGCTCACCTTGGGAAATGCGTTTCCAGATTCTTCTGTCGATCACCTTGGCGACCATTGTCAATGCCAGTAGCTCATACCCACCTTACAAAGACGTTTGCAAGGTGGGCACTTCAAGTCCTTTATATTACAACCATCTATCTTAACCTTCCTTTCAGCAAATCAGATATACTGTATGTGGTTGTTGGTTTCAACACTGACATGGCATCGCATTGGAATATGGAATTTGACCGAGGTTAGACTTGTTACATTCCACGATTTGGCACAGAAAGACAGGAGGAAAGGCTTGTTACCGAGCACAAGGACGAGGGAGAGAGAGTGATGTGGACATTGAGTACAAGCATGAGAAAAGAGCACATACAAGGCTCCTTTTGTGGATCATCAGCAACAAGGTCAGACACAGACTGTAATCCCCCCCCCCCTCTTTGTTTTCAAGCTCATGCAGCCACAGTATAGGGTGGGACAGTATGTTCTTCTCAATAAGATATTGAACCAGGGTACTGGACACATTTGCCGATTATATAATAGTGGAGAAGTTTTGCACACTGGGGTTCACTGTCAGATTGCAACTACCATATTTTCCGATGCATAAGCCTTCAATTTTTCAAAAGATGACACTGCGCCTTATACGTAGGTTCGCTTTATATTTGAAGTTATATTGAGCTACAGCAGGTCTCGCAACTACTATCAGAAGCCATGACTCCATTGCCGTCTGTAGAAGTTGTGTGTAACCTGCGCCTCTACTGTAGCACCTTATAATGTGGTGTACCTTATATTTGGCAAAGTTGTATATATTTATATATAGTATTTGTTAAAATTTTGTAACTCATTGGGGGTCCGCCTTATACTCCGGTGTGCCTTATACACCGGAAAGCACAGTCATTGATTTTCAGTAACTGCATTATTTAATAATCGATTATTTGTTGAGTAACCAATTGTTGCAGGTCTATCACCAAATGTTAGCAGTATTGTCTCTTTTTTTAAGCATCAATTCATTTATTAGTGGTTAGTGCGATTGCTAAACAGCAAGAACCTTGGAGGTTAGGAACTCCTCTGTTTACGCCACGTGCTCCAGCGTTCAGTCGACCAAAATCATTCCGCAGAATTCATTGGTAACACAGTGAATGGTGTCCTTTGTGCATGTGTCACCTTGGCGTTTTCCTGATGAGATGTTGTGGCTGTACACGGTCATTCTCTCAAAACGTTTGCTGGGATTGGAGTGTGTTCTTAATTGGGATATGTGATGAATGTTCGAAATTGGTGCGAAAAGGTTCATGTTGATTCTAGGTGTTGATCTTTTGAGCTATGATATGCTGTTAATGTTGTTCAGGTTGCAACATCTCATCTTGTTCATTGTTTAAAAAAATGACAGCTCTGCATCTGCATTTTTTTCAGGCATATTTTTCTGTTCATTCCTTATGCATAAACTGCAATAACTAGATGAGTGGAGCGGGAGATCAAGCTAATAAAGCATTCTGTTTTGGATTGCAGTGACCTTCGTTGTTGGCATTTGAAGAGTGGGGGTGGATAAAATTTCCCTCATTACACATTTTTCGATAACACACCTATTGCTTTGGGCTTTTCTCCCAGCAATATAATTTTTCTGCAAGAGAAAATGTTTTGGTCTCGGTCACTCTGAGGTCTACACCACAAACATGTTAAACCATGGACAAATGCAAATGTTTGCTATCTTCAGGACATGATTGTGAATTTGTAGTGGTAACAGTTGTTACTTGTGGGTAATTAGAGGCCTTTTTTTGTAATTGCATTTGTAGCTGGTGATTATCAGAATCAGAATCAGAAAACCTTTATTCGTCTCACAATGGGGAAATTTGCAGTCCACAGCAGCAATTGAAAAGGGATGGGGTTGGGGTGGGGGTGAAAGGATAGAAAACAAGATATTCTAAGCGTAACAAAATAAAAATGTCAATTGTATACTGTGCAAATATAAATGTGCCAAACCGTTCATTGCACAGATTTATGGCCGTATAAAGTTAACTGTGGTCATCACATAAAGCTTGGCAGTAAAATTGTACATGGCTGAATAGAAAACATTATCATTGAGAAAATGCTTGATCAGAAATATTTATTTTTGAAGTCTTTCGCTAAAAAATACATTTTGACCCCCCCCCCCCCCCCCCCCCACGCACCTTTCAGTATTTTACAGTAACACGATGCCGAGTCCATGACTGTACTAATTCGCTGCAAGGTGTGACTTTGCATAAATGTGAGAACCAAGATGGGACTAAAATAAGACCTTCACTTTTTTGCATGTACTTCTTCACCGGATTGGAAAGACAAGCTACGTTTATCTTCTGATTTATTTGACACCACAGTTCAGATGTGCGCCAATCTCAATCCAAAATGGGGAGATCGGCTTGCTTGCATTACAAAGTGTGACTCTTGTCTTCCAGGGTTCGAAGCGCCTCCTGCGATCCAACGAGTATGTCCTCCCACCCAGTGGACTAATGGAGACAGATCTGGAACTCACATTCTCACTACAGGCAAGCACTTTGTCATTGCGCTGGGAATTCTCACACTGACACACCAGTTACTTGACAACTATAATTGAAGCGAAACTCAAAGACATGCTAGCATTCTTTGAAACCCCGGTGTGCTGTATGTTCCGATATGAGGGTTTAAAGAACAAATATTTAGTTTTTAAAATGATTGGGTTGACTTCTGAAGAAATGTAATCTTGATATAAATTGACGTCACTAGAGCAACGGATTGAACATTTATTTGTCTGAAGACTCCATAAATTCCCTATCTTGATTGGAAAAATATGTAATTTTGAATTTAATCTCCCCATATAGGCCTTCCTATTAACTCATTCACTGCCATTCAATTTATTTTGGAATTGAAAGTATGATGTGGAGCACCATTCCCGAATTTATTCAGGTTTTGTATTTTCATGCTTGGGTGCCGATAAAGCGCTGGCCATGGCCTCTGGCAATGATTTTTCTTTTCCACAAGGGGGAAGCATTTCTTTTTTCCATGTTAATGCTTTGTTCCAGCTTCAGATGTTGTTAAAGCCCTATATAAACCAATATGTATGTATTGCATTGTATTTTGGACACCCACCCTCAATTCAAGCCAATACCCATATAATTTAGGAAATGTTTTTTTTCTGATGAAAGAAGATAGTCTAAAGTTTCTTACGCTGGATTGAATCTTTAAGTAGTCCTAAAACTCAATATTATGTGGGTCCTGGACTTCAAGTGGCAATGACAAAAACCCTGGCACTGGAGTGGGCACATTTTTGCACTTCTGGCAGTGAATGAGTAAAAATAGTCTGCTCATTATCCAATGACAGACATAATTCATCATTCTGGCTACAAATGATTGATGAGTCTACAAAATAGAGAAATATTGCTCATACCCAAGTCTATACCCGTACTTCATCTTAATGAAGTTCCTGTCTATTCATCTGAGACGACTCAGATAAACCTTAAATATGTCCCAGATGTGTGACAAAGGTAAGGAAATACCGGATAAATAAACCGCAGATGCCTAAACAATGAAGTTCATAGTGGACTGAAGCTGTCGGTCCAACATTTACTGTCAGTATTCACCTGGGCTTAGGCGTAGTGACACAGTGGATCGATAGCATCTATTTATATTAAGTGTCATCATCTCTGTATTGACCTTGAAAATGGATTAACATGTAATCCTAATTCTCCTCCCCTTTTTGTAGTACCCCCATTTTTTGAAGAGGGATGCCAACAGACTACAGATCATGTTGCAGAGGAGGAAACGCTACAAGAATCGAACCATCCTGGGCTACAAGACTTTGGCTGTGGGAGTTATCAATATGGCCGAGGTATTGCATGTGTCTTTTACCTTGGTTAGTTTCACTGGGATAGTATAATTACTTTGAATATTAGAAGAAAGCATTCTACGTTTCTCTACGACAGTGATTGACATGTATTCAAAGCAATGTACTTTCATTTGATTGACCCTGCTGGTGTTACACTTGACTTTTAAATGATTCATGCTCCTCACACCCACTGCTGTATACGATTATGGGCCATCTGGAGCTGGCTTTAGATGTACTTTTTCAGAAAGCACTGCTTTCATCTATGATATGTAGAAAATGATGGACCGAGACATGGTCTGATGGCAAGTATGCATATTTATTTAATGGAAACCTGGCTCTGTTTAAGTGCTCAATCCAAGTTATTTGGGGTGAAGAATCTGCGAGTGAGGACCAATGTTTTGGTACATATTACAAGGGATAAAAAAAACGAAGCGGAATCTTGTATGGACATCGTTACGCCAAGTAAAGGCTTTCAGGTTCATTTAGGTTATTCTTGCCTGTTGTCAGCAAGTGAAACCCACTGCTTGTCTTGATTCTTTGAACTCTGATTTATTCTATATGGTTTCTGACAGGCTTTTTTCAAGCGACAGAGTAAATGAAGATGGAGCATAGATTTATAATTCTAGAGTGTTTTGAGGTTTATTTTGTGTGCATAAGAGATGATGTTAACCAATACAACTTTTGCTCCATAGTCCTGCATTTGATTTGTAAGTTTCTAAATGCATCCTTTTATGTTAAATGGTAGAAGCAATGGCTCTGGAAAAGGAAGTAACATAAAATGTGAAAGTAACGCTAATGTATTGCTACGGTTTAGAATGTCACTTGACTCTTGTGCAACACCCTGCAAGCTTGTATGAATGATGAAGCCCAAATTGAATATTATAGTATTCCTCTATATGTTTTTATAACAAGCAATTCCAGTGCGTTGTCATGTTTTTAATTTGGTCTCCATCACTCATCCTGAATTTGAATGGACTTTAAAATGGAGCTTCCATGTGCAGCACCCCACCACATTAGTGTTTGAGTAAAATTATCCTTTTCCCAGTATTGCATTTTATATTGTGAAATATTACAGCAACTCCCCAGATAGAGATCGGAACAAAAGTAATACAGCTGTTACACTGTTTTCATGATGCAAGCAATTTGGCCTTGGTCTGTTTGACAGCCACGGAGGAAAGTAAGTAATTATGCAGCAGGGAAGATTAATTTAGAGATGTAAGAAGCGATGTAATGGAGGCTACCTCTCCAGGATCACTGTTGGCTCTATGAAGATAGAGATAACATTCTTTTCATCCCCCGCCCACTCTGTTGAAGCAAGTATTTGTTCTGCTTGGCTTCAGAATGTCTCTGCCGAGTGATTGATCCACACAGAAATTGCATGAGACATGATTCTATCGTAGACACAGAGGACTTGATATGGTGAATACATCCTGATTGAATGAGTACACCCACTAGGAAGAATCATACAGGGAAGAGGTGATGCAAATTAGCAAGTCCAATTTTATTTTATGCTAATGTCTTTATGTTCAGGTGATGCAACACCCCACAGACGGAGGCCAGATTCTCGGTCTCCATAGCAATGTGAAGGAAGCACCAGTGCGTGTGGCGGAGATCAGCGTGTACTCTCTGTCCAGCCAACCCATCGACCACGAGGACGGCAGTGGACAGACCGGCCGAAAGACAAAAACCTCAGGTTGGATATAAGGCAAAATTGAAACCACAATTTCCATTTCCATTCGTTGACCGAGCGGGCCAGCCTTATCCTGATTGACACTTCAGCCTTTCAGTTTGCTGCCAACACATGGATCCCATTTCCTTAATGAAGACAAAGTCGAATAATGCTTTTCCAAACTAGACCAGAGTATATGTGACTCTGTTCTACTACGGTTGTAATGTTGATCTCTGAGCTGAACAGATGTTGGGCCTATTACCTTACACTGCTCTAATTCTGGACAGTGGGGGAAATATTTGGCCTAGCTTAGGCTCCACTCCTTCATCCAGCTATGCTGGTCCCTCGCTATTCTGGATGTTATTAAGGAGGTCACTCAAACATAACAGATGAGCTCATGTACTGAGTATTAAACCCATGTCACTTTGGGCGAACGTTTATCTTGCTCCTCTTTGAAATGATCCTCTATGACATCAATTCCATTTGAGAGAATGGAACAGATACTAAAATGAACTGATTTAAAAGAACAGAAAACCCCCAGCTCTAAATGGCTGTTTCAACCAATAAAATTAGCCATTTAAACAGTAGTCCCCTTATGTTGAGTGAGGTCAAAGTAAATGGATTTGATAATCATGGTGGAAAGTGCAGTCAGTCAGTAATTAAATAAAGTGACCGTGGATTTCTGCTTGCTCTAGTCTGTAATTTTTTTTGGGGGGGTTAGATACCGTATTTCTGTAAATATCTTCTTCTTCTTTTCCTTTCGGCTTTTCCCTTCAAGGGGTCGCCACAGCAAATCAGTGTCCTCCATTTGATCCGCACGTTTGTTTTGGCCAAGCTTTTACGTCGGATGCCCTTCCTGACACAACCCTCTGTATTTATCCGGCATAAGAAGACTTGTGTCCCTTTGTGTCTTCATCAATGAAATTAGTTTCTGATTTATTTGCTTTAGACCGCTCCCCAGATATGGACAACTATTCCGAGGAGGATGATGACAGTTATTCATCCGAGCAGGAAGCTAGCGATGATGCGGCTCATGGCCAGGTGAGTGCCAAAAAAAACCCAAAAAGAAACCATGTTGCTGCATATCCTGTTTTAATTTTGTCTTATAAATTTTCTTGCAAATGTTAATTGTATTGATGGCTTTACATGTGCCTTGGCATAACGTCAACAACACCTATCGACTATGGCTGTATGGCTGGTAGTCAAATTTTGTGTAAAATTTCAAGATGAACCAATACAACCTTTTAGAGGTGAGCTTAATTTGGCCTCTTGCACGCTGTCTACCTAGCTAGCTAGCTAGCTATTTGCTATCCAAACTGCTAGCTCGCTAAATAACTATTAGCTATATAGCTAGCCAACGGGCTATCTATTATCTTGCTAGCTAGCTAGCTTTCTATCTATTTTAGTTATTCTGAGTTGAGTGAACCCCAACCCACAGAAAAACATTTCTTGTGACTGTCAAGTGACATTGAGAGTTTTGAAAGGCGCTTGTAAATGACATTTATTGTTATTATTATTATTATTATTATTATTATTATTATTATTATTATTATTATTATTATTATTATTAGCAATTGTGCATCTACTGTTTACAGCTACTCCATTTTACTGGAATTTTTTATAATGTCACACAAAACATTTTTTGTATAATTGAGGGAATTCTTTACGGCCATTATCATATCCTGTGAAAGCCCAGTGGTTTGATCATTTATCATATCTGCCTTCCATGTATTTCCATGTATTTCAGGATATTTATGATGAAGATGATGAGCTTCGCAAACCCAAGAAAGCCAGGAGGAAAATGATACGGACCACCTCAATGACGAGGGTGAGCCGCCTTCTCTTCTGGCACCCAGATTTTTATTTTTGCTAATCATTGACCACAACAAGGACCCTTGTTTTCTGACTCAGAAGCTTTTAGGGGAAGCACACAGCGTGTTCCATTAGTGCAGGCCATTAGTCGGATGTGGATGAGCATGTAAATGAGATTTGTGGTTTCAGTGAACTCAACCAAGATGTGTGGATGCGTAATCCGCAAGACCATTCTTGGGAGAATTTATGGATCGGAATTATCGCTATTTTCACAATGAAAGCATTTTCCGGTCAACCTGTTTATGGTGTTATTCTCTGTTATAGCAACCGAACTTCAAGCAGAAATTTGTGGCCTTGTTGAAGAGGTTCAAGGTAACCGATGAGGTGAGTATTAAAAAACAAACAAACACTGCTAGCTGCATTGATTTGATTGTTCCTCTAGAGAATGTGTTCAAGGTTAAAGAAAAATAGATGCAAGTGAATCTTAGAGGGAACACTCGTGGGATTTCTTGGGTCTTCTGCTATGCTGCCTTTAGTCAGATAACTACTAAAAAGTTATTCTGTTGGTGTTGGAAAATATATATATATATATTTTATCAGTACTGATTGATGAAATGGCCTCAAACTATGTTGCTATAACTGTATTCCTTAGCCGAGAAGAATTGCCTATGGGGTAAAAAAACAGAGCTTCAAACATCATTATGCTTGGCTGCATTATCCCCCACTCGTGGATGTATGATTCATAAATTGCCATTAGCAATGATTTGTATGCAGAATCCATGAAGGGATTTAATCTCCACAAGTTGATCTCCTGATAAATGTTGGGTTTGATGTCAATTGCTGTAGTCCCTCTTTGCAAACCTTTTAAATAAATGCCAAATATAAAATCTATACTGTACTGTCATAGGAATTAGGGTGTTTTGAATTTATATAACGGCCTTCACGTAAAAGGCTTAGAACCGTTTCAACAGCGGAAGGAGGCACTTATCCCAAGATGTCCATTAGCACATAATCTGTGGTAGACCAAAGACTTTTCAAATGATATTTAACCCCATTGTGCCGTGAAATCTTGCAGAGTGTTTTTCTTTTTTCTTTTTCCTTTGAAAAGCACTCAAGAGTTCATACAATGGAGATTGGTAGACCAATCTCCGGTTATACTGGAATACCAGCTGCTATTAAGTGTTTCAACAAAGCACTTTTATTCAAGACAATATTTAATAATACATTCTTCATACCAATAGAAATAAATATATAAATAAATAGATAAATTGCGGATAGATGAATAGACAACACACGATAAAAATGGGATTTAGAAAATGAACATCATAATGAGGAATAAGCGGCTAAAGAGGTGTAAAATGAACATTTAACATAAATAGAAAATCTTAAAGAATTGTTGAATTTTAACTTGACAATCTTTCCCTTTGCTTCTATATATGCTACTCAGACTTGATTTTCAAATGTCATTCCATTGTTTACTTAATCCTTGCGCGCTTTGCATATTTGTCATCCTGCTCATGCACTGCTCAACATCTCCACGCTGATTTTCAGTCTGCCAGTGATTTACTCTTGAGTGTTTACTCTTTACTGAGACCGTTTTGAGATCCACTGGCCAGTTACATCTCACTGATGCTCAAGTTGGACACAAGCCAGCTTCACAGAGCGAACAATGCTTCGTTTTGATGAATTGCAGTTACTTGTGTCTTTCTAAGTTACTCACCGCATTCTGATGACATTTAGTCCTTCTGCACACCTCAGTTAGCCCGGTGATCTTTTATCACAGTGCTTGTCATTAATTCCATCCCTGTGGCGGGACAGTGTGCACGGCCGGCGTTCTATAAATACATAGCCTAGGAGGTACAGAAGGGACAGACTGTGTTTATCTGCTCACTGACAGCTCTTGCACTTATGGACTGGCATTAATCAGCCGATTAGTCCCAAAGCCTGCCTGTGTGCACTTCCTATGATATGCTTCCCCACTGTGCAACCTGCAGATCAAAATTTAACACTGCGATTTTCTTTTGGCATTTCATATCCGAATGGCCGGCTTGAAGTCATGGGTGTATTGAGAGCAGTTTCTATTTTAAGCATTCAGTCTATCTTTAATTGTTTATCCGGTAAGCACATCTTTGTAAGTGATTAGCAAGGGTGCAATCTCTACACGTGTAATCTTTACAACCGTACTTGTGTTTTGACAATATGTCAATCATGTCTGTCAGGTCTTAGACTCTGATCCAGTAGACCAGACCCAGGAAGTGGAAGAAGATCTGGACTTACTCTACGACAGTCTAGAAGTATATAACCAGAGTGACAGCGGGCCAGAGATGGAAGACAATGAAAGTGTCTTGAGTACACCCAAGCCGAAGCTTAAGTGAGTTTGCCCTCATTTTGGTTCTGAGCGATAATTTGTGTGGATGCATAACTACCTTGTTTTTTTGTGATTTCGGACTAAGTCTATTTCTATTGACAGCACTAATGCTGTTAGCGACCAAGTCCTTTTAGCCTCCATGGCTTCCAGAAAGAGTGCCACTTGAGCGTCAAAATCCCAAATTATTAATTACATCACAAATGGCTTGCCATATTTACTCTGAGTGAACTATTCTTAGTCTAATCTTTTATTTTTCAGGCCGTTTTTCGAGGGGATGTCTCACTCAAGCTCCCAGACAGAAATCGGAAGTATACACAGCCAAAAAAGTCAACAGAGAGAGCTGTTACATGCTGTAAGTTGATCACCAGGCTCTCACTTTTTATTACAATAACAACCTATTCTGGCTTCTTTCAGACCTGCTGTAAAGCCATAAAGTTTTTCCCTTCTGGTTGTACTGGATAGGGGTCAAGTCGTTCCCACTGTTATGTATAATAATTGCCCCAAGGCAGTGCGTAAATGCCTGAATGGTCCATGGATTCCCAAGGACCCTCCTAAGAATTCTGGGAATGAGGGTCATGTAGACCACTATCCCTCTACACTGCTGATGGATGGGATGAAGGGACTGCTATCACAAAGTAGTTCACCCCTGTAGTATTTATAGAGACAGACACCATATGACCTCTACAGCACCATCACCACACACGCATTCAAACATGCAGACCCTAATATGCCCCCATGCTCAGAGAGAGAAGATTGGATAAAGCATTCCCACCCAGATTTATGACCTGTTGGAAACAAAAAGCGCAGCGGAAGAGACATGAGAGAGACATGTTGTGTCTGACTTTGTGAGAGGGAGGACAAGGGTGGCTGTTTATAAATGTATTAGAATCCATTTTAGCTTGTACAAAAGAGCCGAGAACATTCCAGAAAGTCAAAGTCGTCCATTTTGTCAAATAAGTGGTTCCAGTCAAACACAAAAGCAAATTAATCCGCCAATGGAAAGAGCCTCAGCAAATACTATTCAGTTTGACTGTGTACAGTTAACTTGTGTGACATTTTTACAAATCACACAATGACCTCAACAATTCCTGTTTCTTTACCTTTCAGAGCGGTGACTTTCTCACTGTGGACAGATGTAAAGTGCAAGGCGCTCGCTATCAAGAGGACAGTCTTATAAACACAACCATCGGGGTATGTTTTTCGCAGAGCATATTCTTTGCGCTAATGTCCCTTGCGCGTCGGTTGATCCATTTTCCTTTTCCCTCTTCCTTACCCTTGAAATTAGAGTGTGCTTCGCCTTCAATGGGTTTTGGGGTTTTCCGCGCTGAAAGTAAAATGGTGTGGGGTTAGCGAGGCCTAGGATATAACCACTGTCTCTTCAGAAAAGTATTTGAAATCCAAACCCACTTCCAATGACGTTGGGGCTTTAAGCATGAATAAAACAGGATAATATATAAAATATTTAATCTAATACATGATAAAGACAAAATATTTACCAGTAATGTTAATGTTTGTGTTAAGAAAATAATCATGATCTTCAAAACACATTCCAAGAGTGTCAGTGTCATGCTTACCACTGTGTTATATTAACTCATTCACTGCCATTCAAGAATGTATTCAGGAATTGAAAATATGACGTAGAGCGCCATTCCCGAATTCGTTCGGGTTTATTTTTTTTTCATGCTTGGGTGCCGATAAAGCACTGGCCATGGCCTCTGGCAATGTTTTTTCTTTTCCACAAGGGGGAAAGCATTTTTCCATGTTAGCGCTTTGTTCCAGGTTCAGCTGTTGTTAAAGCACTATAAAGACCAATATGTATGTATTGCATTGTATTTTGGACAGCCGCCCTCATTTCAAGCTCATATAACTCAACACCCATATAATTTAGGAATTAACTTGTTTTTTTCTGATGAAAGAAGAGAGTCTAAGATTTCTAACACTGTATTGAATGTTTATGTAATATAATAAAAAAAATCAATTTAATTTATAAGCACCTTTCAAAACTCTCAAGGTCACTTTACAGTCACATGATGTTTTTTTTTCTGTGGGTGAGCAGCGGCAGCCACATGCTCACTCAACCCGAAATAACTCAAATAGATAGAAATCTAGCTAGCTAATAGCTAACTAGTTAGATAGCCAGCTAGCAGTGTAGTTTAGTACTATTTCAAATGCGAGTGTTTGAACTGCGAAACCATGCTGTGGTGTGGTTTGAGATTCTTGCTGAAATAAGATGGGGCACCCATGAAAGGAAAAAAAACATTGTTTGGATAGCAGCGTATGTTTCTCTCTTCCTTTCAACATTAATGGTTGTTTTGACAGATGTGTAAGTTACCCATGCCATTGACAGTAACATAGCCCCGTACCATCACAAATGTTGGCTTTTGAACTTTATTCCATAAACCCCACTGATATTTTGCTTTTTGAGTATTTGTTTTCAGCCTTGCCACATAAAGGCAGCAATTTCTCCAGATTCCCTGAACCTTTTGATGACATAATGGTCCATAGATGATGAAATCCCTAAATTCCTTGCAATTGTACGTTGAATATTTTCCTTCAATTCTTAGACGATTTTCTCACAATGAGGTAGACCTCACTTATTTGCTTGTGAATGAATGAGCACTTCAGGCAACCTCCGTTTGCATCCAATTGTGGCAACCACCTGTTCCCACGTAGCCTATTTGGGATGTTGAGGTTCCGCTCTAGGCGCTTGACAGAAATCATTGTGTGATGAACATCAGCACTGTCTTCAGAGTTGCTTTTCTTCTTTTTTTGGCTTAGGAACCTGAGACCGATGACAGTGGGCCAGGAACAGGGGAGGTGAGCAGCTGGGACGTCAACACTGAACGAATGACTAGCACTGTTGGCAAGCTTTGCAAGACCGAGTCTCAAAACCACATGTCTCCAAGGTAGCCGAGCCCTGCATCTGGTTTTGCGCATGCGTCTTTCTCAATTCGCTGATCTCTATCGTACGCATGAATAACAGCTGCATTGCTTCCTTTCTTATTTATCGTCTCTTATTCTTTTTCCACTTTTCAGTAAAATGGAGAACAAACTACAGAGGCGTCCACGTAGCACCTCCATGAAAGACAGACAGAATTCCAAGGCTCAAAGTGACCGCACCAGCAGCATAGAGAGCGAGTGCTCCCCAGAATCAAGACTTATAGCACAGGTAATAAACAACATCATGCGCCAAAATCAATTTACTATTTTTTGTTTGTTGCTGGTTTGTGTCATTTTGTGTCAACTCCATGCTGCTGTTGTATCCAAAAGGTTCCCAGGAAGTCTGTGTATGATCAGTTGAACCAGATCCTGATCTCTGATGAACGTTTGCCGGAGAGCATTATTCTCATCAACACCACGGAGTGGCAAGGACAGGTCGATAGCTTAGCTTGACAATCAACATTTTGAAATGTTTTTTTTTTATTATTCCTTTCAATTGCTTCAATCACTCCTCTTAAAGCACCTTTTTTTGTGCGTTTTCATGCAGTATGTTGCGGAATTGCTCCATGAACAAGCCCAACCCATTGTGTCCACCTGCTCAGCTGCAGATGTCCAGGCTGCTTTCAACACCATCGTTACTCGAATTCAGAGATTGTGAGTCACTTTCATGATCTGATCATTTTAATGGATTCTACATTCAACTACCTACTACTAAAAATTTCTTTCTGCTGTATTCTAAATGTTATCTAACATAAGTTATGGCAGGTTCGTGTTTTTAGTGTGCCGTGTCAGCACACAACCCTTTAAACGTCAGGATTAAACAGTAATCGGTAAAAATACTCACTTAATTGAATTGTCTTTCTCTTTCACTTATCCCTTGTAGTTGTAATTGCAATGCACAGACTCCGCCCACAATGAAGGTGGCAGTTGCAGGTGACCAGAGTTACCTCAGCACCATCCTGCGGTTCTTTGTGGAGCAGCTAGCCAACAAGACACCTGACTGGCTCAGTTATATACGCTTCCTGGTCATCCCGATTGGTAAATCTACAGCATTAAAATGTAATTTGTGATTCATGATGTACATATTTTAGTCTTACGTTTGCTTGCGCAACTGCCACACAGGCTCTCATCCCCTGGCCAAGTATGTGGCCTCGTTTGACAGCAAGTTCAACGGTATCTTTATGGACACCGCATGGCGGGAGCTGTTCTGCAGGACGGAACGGCCCACTTCAGGTAGGACATAACTCATGCTACGGCACACACCTCCGATATCTCGCCACAAAGCATGGTCTCGGGTCAGATGCTTGGTCATCTTGCAAAGGAAATAAATTAGGTCAGAGCATGGATCAGAAACGCATTAGTGGAAAGGTGATATTTTTCCGTTTTCGCAAGATAGCTGCAATGTGCTTGGTGGAGGGAATATTCTTGTCAGCCGCCTGCATCCTCTATTTTCAGGAGCAGTCAAATAGCTTAACTCATTCACTGCCATTCATAAAATTTATTTGGGAATTGAAAATATGATGTAGAGCGCCATTCCTGAATGTGTTCATTTTTTTCATGCTTGGGTGTCGATAAAGCGCTGTTTTCCCTTCCACAAGGGGGCAGCATTTCCCTTTTTACCCCCATGTTAGCACTTTGTTCCAGCTTCAGCTGTTGTTAAAGCGCTACATAAACCAATATGTATGCATTGCATTGTATTTTGGACAGCCGCCCTCATTTCAAGCTCATTTAACTCCAGACCCATATCATTTACGAATTAACTCATTTTTTTCTGATGAAAGAAGGCAGGGGTGTCAGTCATTTTTTGCCGTGGGCTACATTGTAGTCATGGTTTCCTCTCAAGGGCCATTATGAATTTGGGGAAGCCATTAGAATGTTTAATCCCCTCCACATATATAGAGCACACAACAAATTAATGAATAACTAGTTTTCAAATCTGAAGTCAAGAATAATGACTGTTATTGTGGTTTACACCCAAAAATATGAAATTTTGGTTGGGATTTTAGCGAGCATCGTGGAATTTCACGTTTGATTTGCTTTCGCAGGCCAAAAAAATGATGTGGCGGGCCGGATTTGGCCCCCGGGCCTTGACTTTGACACCTGTGGTCTAAGGTTTCTTACACTGCATTGAATGTTTATGTCGTCCTAAAACTCAATATTCTGTGGGTCCTGGAATTCCAGTGACAATGACAAAACCCCTGGCAGTGGAGTGCACACATTTTTGCGCATATCTGGCAGTGAATGAGTTAAGGAATGATATAATGCAATCTTTTTTTTACGAATGATTGTTTCATTGTTTTATTAAAGTTCAACGTGGCTGTGGAAATGATTTGTACACTTCCTGTTGTTTACCACCTCTTTTATTTGCCCCACGTGCAGATAACATTGACGTAGCAGGGCGAGTTGTTCAGTATCTGGCTGGTGCGAGTGTGTCTCACCAGTTTCCCATCTCTGAAGCCATGCTAACCTACAAACAGAAAAGGTAAAGTCACATTTGTTTATACGAAGCATCATTGTTTGTGGAGATGCATGTATGTTTCTTTGTACATCTGTCTGAATTATGAGGATCTCAGTATAATTGTGTCGAGCAGTCGTGGAACTGTTGGCGGAATTAACAATCATTTCACTTTTGTACCGACACAATCGAATCTGAAATGTACAGAACTTCTGGCTGTGTGCGGTAACGTGCATTGCAGCGACAACATAGTCACATTAGAATCAAATAATTCGATAATCTCTGCCTAATCTACTTTTTGGAGTTTTTGCCAAAAACTGTCCAACCTTGGTTTCACCAAACCATAAAATGATTTTGCACATGTTTCTGGAGACTTGAAGTATATTTTTGATTACTTTAAGAAGACTTAGATTAGCATTTTTCTTCCTTTCTTCCCTGCCGCCCTATATGAGGAATATGCGTAATCAAATGTAGGACGCAAACATATTTGTCATAAATTCCTGCCGTTGGCACCCTTCCTCGCTTGTTTTCTTCTCTTCCGTTCATTAGTGTTGGAAGGATATGAAATTATTGGCAAAATAATTACTTTTAATTAATTATTTTTTTGCATTTTAAACTGAGATTTTATTAGGGTCTGCTTTTAGTTTTTTTTTTTCATACACCCATGTCACGGTGACCGTGCCAACCAAAAGCATTATTTGCTTTATAATGTCATACCTTTTGTTGCAAGCCTGTTTTTGAATCCCATCAGATTGTGCAGGTGTCCCAAATATCCATCACACAGTGTTTGTGGATTTAAATATAATCCACAATCTATCTGCATGCACATTTCCAGAATGAGTCATAAGTGAGGACACACAAACCCTTAAGGTTACTGTGATCTGTGCTAACATTCGTTAATTAGGTTGCTGTTTTTGTCATAGCATGTTAATTCGCGACCAAGTTGTTATAAAGGCTCACATTTCTTATTATAGGACAGAGGTCTTTAACATTCAGAACATAGTGAAGCTGACGCATTTGCATGTGTTCATTTTTTTTCTTTCTCTATCAGTGGCTTCCTTGTTAGTCAGAAAGTACCCAAAACAATACGCAGTTTAACACCTTTTCCATTCCTTTTCCCCCTTTCCCCTTTTGATTTGCATTCAAGGAAAAGAAGTTTGTATTTTGATTTTTACATCAGGTATCTAATTTGATTCTTGTTTGGTTTTTGCCCCCACCACTCCTATTTTTTTTTTAAATTCCGTCCACTGCTGTCTGCTGTGTCTTAACACTCCTTTGCCCATTCGATACTCACCATGATGTCGATCTGCACGTCCTGTCTGGGTTTATGTGATGACTGACCTACTGTGTCTTGCGTGTGTTGCCGTGATGGTTTGCCTAACAACCTCAAAATGATCCCAAAATGATCTTTCAAGAGCAGTTCGTCGGTTAATATTGTACTAAACACGAGTGATCCAATCGGAAGCTTGTCACTGATTGTAAATTTTTGGAAGAAAAAAGCCTTGGGATACATTCCAAAAGACAAGATGTGACCAATTCCATGATTTCTTCTATTTTCACTTGTCTATAGGTGTAATGATCACATGTCCAAAAACCTTTATTCCCAATGTAGATTATTTTTTATGCAAAATGAGAAGGGACATATTGGGACATAAAACAAAGAATGTGCTGTGTTAAGCTTGATGGAGACTGAAGTCTCGCACCTCCATTCACAGTGGAGCTGGAGAGCCCCAGATGACTTGTTGCTACCTTTGCACAAATTCCCAGCAGCAAATCCCTGAAGTAATGTTCCCCCTAAAAAAATACGGCTTTCATGCTTTTTTATTGCAATTGCCTAAAAAAAAGTATATTTGCATGTGGCGTTGAATACTTCATGGTTCACAGATACGCGGTCACTTCTAACAGTGTTTCACCAGAACAACACCCCTTGATAAACGTTGGTTGTAAGGAGCGGTCCTTTTATTCATACCATACACTGCCCCAAGACGATCTCATTCCACTCCAGAGCCAGTCAGTCATGTGCCATTTCTACCGCGATGGGGCATGATGCCATATCCCTTCCAGGACCATTGAGTGTTGCACCTTGGAGTGTTGCAGTGTTCCAAGGGCCTTCTCTCTCCCGCCATGTTAACAGACTCTTTACTGTTCTTACCCCCCCTCACAGCCCCGACGAGGACTCCTGTCAGAAATTTGTGCCATTTATTGGGGTAGGAGTATTTATTTATTTATTTATTTATTTATTTATTTATTTTTGCGGGATGGATGAAAATGGAATCATTTTTTTATAATGGTCATAGTTGAATGTAACACCATAATGCTGTTGTTTACTTGCAGGTTGTGAAAGTTGGAATTGTGGAGCAAAGCCTCTCAACCTCTGGTAAGTGAGACCCAAGCTCCTTAGCCAAATTGAAAGTTAAACTAACACATATGTAATGTTGTGATTTCATATTTTTAAAGAAGGTGCTGGTTTAACTCATTGAGTGCCAGACGTGTGCAAAATGTGTCCACTCCAGTGCCAGGGTTTTTGTCATTGTCACTCGAATTCCAGGACCCACAGAATATTGAGTTTTAGGACTACGTAAACATTCACTACAGCGTTAAGAAACCTTAGACAATCTTCTTAGTTAATTCCTAAATTATATAGTTCTGGAGTTATATGAGGTTGAAATGAGGGCGGCTGTCCAAAAGACAATGCAATACATCCATATTGGTTTATATAGGGCTTTAACAACAGTTGAAGCTGGAACAAAGCTCTAACATGGACAAAGGGAAATGCTGCCCCTTGTGGAATGGAAAAAACATTGCCCGAGGCCATGGCCAGTGCTTTATTAGCACCCAAACAAAAAAAAAACAGTTTTGGGACACGTTAAGTCATTTTTATTGGTGTTTTGCATTTGACTAAAAATATCATACTGCATGTTTTGGGTATTTTAGATGCTATAAAACGTTTTTCTGATATCAGTTAAGAAACAAAAAAATGGTGTCGGTTGTCCTTTAAGAAGGCTTATTTTGTTCACAGTGGATTCTGATGATGCAATGGGGGTAAACACAAGCATCCTGGCCTCCCCCACACCTCCCTCGGCTGGTCCGTATGGGAAAGAGATCGGTGGAACACCCCCACAGTCGCCCTCAGTGTCCACTGCCCTCTCCGGAGCTGGGTAGGACTCACACACACACACACACACACACATAGAAAGAAAAAAAATACTTTCCATTTTGTGGTCATTGTTTGAGCAGCTGGGGTATGTGACTGAAATGTTTGCCTTTTGCAGTTCTCCGTGTTCTGGCAGCGAGGTGATGGGATTGCAGGTGGATTACTGGACGTGGCAAGGCCCAGAGAAGAAAAAAGAGGGCGAGAAGCGTGACGTGGGACTGAAAAACACACTGAAGAGTAACTTTCGCTCATTACAAGTCAGCCGTCTGCCCTGCGCGGGGGATATCAGCCCTCCGCCCAGTATGGCCATGACTGTCGTCACCAAGGAGAAGAACAAGAAAGGTACGACGAGTAAAGCTGGGGGATAAAACAGAGTTATGAAACTGAATGTGTGGCGGGGGGGCGTTCAGAGACGGGCGACATTACATAGTCAGAGGGTTACTGGAAAAGAGGAAGAAAAAAAATTATGAGGAAACGCAATCAGAATATCACCGGAATTAATTGCGGTGATATTCTGATTGCAAATGCTATGCTACAGTCTGAGACCAACACGTCTTTTGTTAACTCAGCCCTTCTACAATTCATTTTGACTCCAAGTCGGAAAAAGACACTAAACTTTTTGCTTGCTTGATTTTTGAGAAAATGAATCCATGCCCACACCACTATTTGAAATGCTCTGCACCTTTCCCCAGTTATTTTTCTCAGCAAGAAGCCGAAAGAGAAAGAGCTGGACTCAAAGAGCCAAGTGATCGACGGAATCAGCAGGTTGATCTGCACAGCCAAGCACCAACACACGATGCTGAGAGGTAACACCGCCCCCTGCTGTGGATGCTAGTTTCTTACATTCAGTAGTAATCCCAGTATCCTCCTCCTGAGTCTCATTCAATATCCGCGGATGACTCTGCTCTTTCACTCATTTGCTGTCTATTAGTTGTCTATCTGGCTAGCTATTAGCTATATATTAGCTAACTTTCGATGTCTTTGAGTTACTTCCGGGTTGAGTGAACGGTACCGCGTGTGGCTGCCGCTGCTCAACCTGTCTAGCTAGCTGGATATCTAGCAAGCTATTTGCTGTCTGGCTAGCTACCTAGCTAGCTCTCTATTATCTGTCTAGCTGGCTATATATTGGCTGTCTAGCTAGCTATTAGCTAGCTATTTGGCTGGCTGGCTATTAGCTATGTATTAGCTAGCTTTCTATTTGCTATCTATTATCTGTCTAGCTAGCTATTAACTATCTATTTGGCTAGCTGTCTAGCTATCAGCTATATATTAGCTAGCTTTCTATGTATTTGAGTTATTTCCGGGTTGAGTGAACGCTGGCGTGTGTGGCTGTCGCTGGTCACCCATAGAAAAACTTATCCTGTGACTGTAAAGTGACCTTGAGAGTTATGAAAGGCGCTTAGAAATGAAATGTATTATTATGAATTTTCCCTCTTTCATCTCTCACAGTCACCATCGATGGAGTAGAGTGGAACGACGTCAAGTTTTTCCAACTTGCCGCACAGTGGCCAACTCATGTTAAGCACTTTCCAGTGGGAATCTTTGGTTACACCAAACCCGTGTGACCTCAGAAGCCGTCCGCTTGGAAACGCCAGACTCTTCTGCGCTGCACTTGTCTCACCCGGAGACACCACCGAATTTGAGGGAAAAGCCGACGGCAGTAATAGTTTTCCTGTGGAAATCTTACTGACTTCAAATCCAAGTGTTTTATGTTCAATACATACCTTCATGTTGTCCTTCCGGTGTTGTTGATGTTGCTTTCCTTTCTTTCTTTTAATTTTTTTATTTTTACACACTACAAAAAGAACAAGTACAATTTTGTAAGAGTTGAGCTCCCGCCTTGGAGGTCCTTTAACTCGTTTAACAATTTGCCACTTTTCAACAATGGCAGCTATGTTTGCACTTTGGTTTTCGTTAACATGTTATTATTTCTGTGAAATCCTACATGTATTGTTACTGTATAGAAAATGGAGATGTGCGATGGTGATGTGTAGTGGCATGTGTGAGATTTTTAAGGCTGTGTTAGTCATAGGAATATTGCTGTGAATCTTCACCGAAACATTCTTTTGCTTTTCTTCTTCATTCTTTTGCTTTCTTAAAATTTTTACAGAAAATAACCCACAGGGATTAGATTCAGTGTATTTCAAAGCAACAAATTTTAGTATTCTGAAGGTGGCTATAATTAACTAATGCACATGTTTTTATATCACTCAAAAATTCAAGTAATCCCAGTCCTTAAGACTTGACACAATCACGTGTATACAGGGTATCATGAGACAAAAACAACCACATCCCCAACAGCTGAATGCCAAATTTCCTTTTTTTTAAACCCCTGATGTGTTTTGTAGTGTAATTTACCCGGTGATGTTTTTCTGCCTTTTTTGAGTGAACAGCATTTGCACTGATAATGATGTTTTGGTGTCTAATAGACAGACCCCAAATAATTTAGCAGCCGGTGGCTAATCCAAATGTGCATTGATGTGCCAAAACGATATTCATTATTTTTTTTCTCTTCTGTCCCCAGTGCTTTCGGCCTGCTTGAAGTGAAACGCCTACGTGACGCATATGTGGTAAAAAAATCATTATTGGCATTACTTAATTGTTGGAAGTAACCAAGTGTTATATGTCAGTCAAAAGATATATACGTACGTAACCACGTTTTATATACAGCGTCACTGTGGCTGTCGTTAGACAAATATAAAAACATTCTAATTGGTTGGTTGCGCACTCTGATGTTGGCTGGTTGACAAAAGTCTCCTTAACACTTGGTGTGATTGGAAACCTGCTTTAATATTACCACTGAGTCTAATGTAATTACAATGAAACGTCAATGGAGTCTTGTCAGATGTCCAAATCACTGCCTGTGTGTGTATGTGAGTGTGAATAGGCGTGCTCTACGTTCAATGGTACTCCGACAGATTGTTACGTGAACCTTCACAAAGGGAATCCTACAGCCAAAACGGCTTTCTGTGTCAATGCTTTTTTCTAGAGTTTTTTTTTTAAGTATTGTAAATAAATACATGTACACCATGTATTATTATGATTTGCAAATCGCCCATTCCAACTAAATTGAAAGCACAAATGCTTATCTTCCTTTCTTAACAAAAAAAGCCAACTTCAGTATGTTTCCACATCTCGTTCCGTTCAATGCAATACTATAACTTTAATTTCTCCAACGTTTCCCTGTGTTTGTAATGCACTTTTTTATGTAGTTTGAGACACAACAATCCACAAATTAGGACGGCTTGGTACTTAGTTGTATCTACCACCACCCTGAACCCAACGCCACCACCAAAATGACCCTTAGGTAATACAGTGTATCATAGAACTTGGGCTGTTAAGCAGGGCTGAGTTTTGTGAGCACAACTATCAAGTGATTTCAAACAGTCAATGGACTTAAAGGACAACCGACGTCTCCGGACAAGTTGTGTCCATAATTTGTAAAATGGCTTCAAATGACCTCCACTGAGCGTATTTTACAAAGATTCCACCGCATATAGCTATATTTTACGTTTTAAGACTCAGGCTGAATATTCCGGAAGTCTTGTTTTTGAGTTGGTGACGAGTCCTCACCCTACGTCACTGAAGGAACGCCCCTGACCGAAAAAAAAGGACACATTGTAGCAGTCCTTCCATCACATCGATGCATTTTGCTGTACTTGTTTGGTCCGACAACTTCGTGTTGCACCGAAAATAGGCAGAAGAGGGTGACAAAGTGCCATGTAAGGAATTCATCAGCCTGTGGAAACGGGCTGATTAATTCCTTACACGGAGTTTTGTCGCCATTTTCTGCCTCTTTTTAGTGCTACATTTCCCCCCCTATTGCATCAAAATGGCATCTTTAATTGATTGCAAACATGTATGCTTTCCTCTTCAGAACTATTTGAATCATATTCATAACTGAATGAGTAACAAGAAAGCATATTCTCAGAATCTGAAGCCATTGTTTTGATTCTCCAGCAAGGCAAGACGTCTTGGGGTGACGCCACAAACAAGGGGGCCGAACCTTCTGAAACTGGCCACTTCCGGGTTCATTTTTTTTTGCAGATTTTTGACACTTTAAGTCATTTTTATTAGTGTTTTGCATTTGACTAAAAATATACTGCGTGTTTTGGGTATTTTAGATGCTATAAAACGTTTTTCTGATGTCAGTTTGGAAACAAAAAGGTGATGTCGGTTGTCCTTTAAGTGTCAAGTGTGTTCTGATGTATTAGACCTAAAGTCCAGCTTTGCTCTAAATCTTGCCGTAGCATGGGGGTGTTTTAAAAGGCGGGACCATTGAGAGGCTGTGCTCTTTTGCCACTGTAAATCTAATAGTGATGCAACAGGGAAGAAAACAGCGGTGCCATCTCATTGGTCCCGTCACTTCAGATGCCACCCTGTGTCTTTGCACAAACCCTATTTTAAACGACGTGACAGTATTTTTAAATTTACCACTAAAAAAAATATGGGTTACTCTGCATGTTTTACTATAGTTGTATATATGTTTTGGATTTTTATATATATTTTTTTTCTTTCAATGCTCTCACAAGCAGTTGTGTTTAATAAAATTTTTAATCTTCTGTACAAGCAAAGCCTTTTTTTCTTCCATGCATGTGTTCATATTGAGCGAGCTGCGATGGAGGGCAGGTTGACATAACTCTTCATAGGCGGCAGCGGTTTAATCTTGCGTCCGGCCCAGCCTCCTTTCCTCTGCCAGAGGCCACTCGATGGGCGGATGCCAAGCCAACGGTTGCGACCGGCTTTACCGATGATCCTTTTGTTGTGGTCCACATTGGAAACGCGTCCCACTGTGACCATGCAAGTCTCCAGTACCTGTGTGGATGTGTTTGTTGTCACAATGACATTGCTACTTGTCAAATTTGTAAACTCACCTGAACCTGCTGCTTTGACGGAAGTTGAACAATGGCTGTACCATTGATTTTACGCAGGAGAAGGCCACTTGTCCCTGATAAAGAATTACATGTGTGAAAAAGTCTGGTTGGGAGACTACTTAAAAGATATGAAACAACTTTTTTTTCACTGAATTGATAGTGACGGATACCCATGTTTATTATCATTGCAAACATTTACCTGCTGCGCGGATATACTCTGATCCTTTCCCCGGTTGTATCTCCAGATTATTAACTAGTGTGCCCACAGGAAGCGCTCCCAGTGGGTAGGCGTCACCCTCATTTGCCGACACTGTAAAACATCAGTCCTTATGTAAAAACTGAACTTTGGTCAATTAACCAGTTTAGTGCCTAAACCCCCATACCTGCCATGCGTCCAATGATGGGTGATGTTTTAATCATATCTCCAGCCTGCATGTTCTCTGTTGCGATGATCCATCTTTTACGGTTTCCCCCAGCCACCAGGGCGATGTCAGCTGACCTGGAAAGACCACAAGAGACAAGATGAAGACAGCCATCAACATTTATTTGACATGCTGAAAAGCAAAAATAGATCACCTGCACGGGTCATATCGTACTTGGACTACCTTCTCATCAAAGGGCTTCCCTTCTCCGTGTTTCTCATAGCGCAGGCGTTGGAAGTCAATCCAGCGATACCTTTGTTTGTGGCCTCCGCCAATGCCATGTACTCGGATTCTACCTAAGGAGCACCAATACAGGTATCATTACAATTATTGTAAACACTGGAAAAGACAAACATCCCTAGCCAATTCCTTTTTTCTTTATAACCTGACATCCATGTTTTGGGGATGAGGGAGGAGACAGAAATCCATGGCTAAAAGATAGGCAACTCAAAATGTTATTTATGCTCGCACACACACACACTTTTAACCTGTATGATCTCTTCCTCCTGTCTTTTTCATCCCAATCGGTCGAATTGTATACTTCTCCCTTTGCTTCCACCTCGTACTGTTCTGCTCCAGAGAGGTTGTGGTGAGGAAGCCCCGGCATGACGCTGCGCCGGATACAGGCGATAACCAAGGTAGACATGCCCCGATTCCCAGTTTGGCCTGTCAACCCAGGAGAGGGGAAAATACATATTAACTTCTTGTAATGTGTAATGTGTGCATTGTGATATAAAATGTTTACCTGAGAGCGCAGCAAGGCAGGCTGAGAGATGGTGAGGTAAGACAGGGCTCGACTCAAACAAGAAACCGCCATTACAAGAACTGGGTGTGATTTAGAAATGCACAGTTAGATGTTTACTCCCTCTGAAATTTCTGTATTACCTCAAAGAGTATTTTAACACATTTTCTGCTGGTAAGTATCTCCAACACCGTAGCTTCACACATATATCAGGGAAATATAAATTAAAAAAAAAATTGCCACGCTTAACCTTCGTGTTTGATTTACCATTGTGCGTGGCTCCTTATCAAGGTTGAAGAGATGAATACATTTAAACGGGGTCGTATGCAATTAATATGTAAGTAAAAAGTTACTATTTTGTGAACAACATCGCTCGTCAACAGAAATCATACCTCTGTGCGATTCAGTTCATGAGTTTTCTTCCTGGCGTCCTACGTAGCTGGCGTGTCGCGTGATGATGACGTATTTCTCGAACAGCTCATTCGTCATGTGTTGATCGGATTTTTTGTCTTTGTTGGCATTATATATTCACAAAGAATTATCCATAACCCGAGGTACTGCGAGTACTTGTTTCATCGAAGTACAGTAGTAACATATTTATACTCCTTCGACAATGCGTGTGATCGGGTGTTTGTTTTCCTTTCACACGACAAAATGACGTTTAAATTCAGAATGTGTCTACATGTGTACGCACACGGAGAGATAGGGTGAAAAGATAAAAAAGAGAATAAGAAAAGGGGAAAAAAGAACTAGAGAAAGAAAATAGCTGATTCAATTAATCTGTCTCCTAGGGGGGGGGGGGGGCTTTTAGTTTTTTATTACCAAAATTTTAGTAATATGAATGATAGCAACATGAATACAAAACGATTAACTGTGACCACCAGGTGGCAATTTTGTTGGCTGTTTTTTAATTCATGGTGAATTCAGTATCGTATTTCAATTAACATAACTCTTCTGAGACACACTTTTCGTTTTATTCATACAGATAAAAGCAACATGCAGTTAAAACGCCCTATTCATCCACGAACAAGAACAAAAACAAAACATTACGTCAATAAGATACTTCGCCGCAAAGGCTGATGGGAAATCTGTGCGGTTTTGAAGACATTTTGGTTTTAAAGGGGCTGGACTAGCCGAAGAATCTGGCAGTCGGTAAGGGAATTCTGCGTTTTATCTCTAATGAAATTAATGAAAGCACCGTATAAGTATCCGTATGGGTTCCATTTTTACAACTGTACTCGTATGCAACCGCCTTGGAAATGTAAACGCACCGAGCCCGCAACAAACAGGGAGTGGTGATGCTAACAGGCTCGACGAGCTAAACAGCCACTGACGACAGAGCTGCGGAACCGCAATTTAAAGCTTTACTCTTAACATTAGTGAAAACATCTCCTCGAATCTGTCCTAATACGTATTTGGGAACGTTGTCCTTCAAAATTATAAATTACATCATGGTGGAGTACAACGCGACAAGAACATAATGAGCGGATTCATGATATTTTGTTTCTGCCTGATGTAGCGTTCAGTGGAACGTAATAGCTGTAACATAATTTCAGGTAAATGAATGAATAATTGAGCGATTACATGTGCTGCAATCGTATCTGAAAATTTAGAAAATCCTAGCTTCTTTGGCTTGAAAATATGTGTCATTGTCATTTGTTTAAATGGTATCACCAAATATTCTGGGATTTAAAGATGGATGACACTGATTTGCTCTGGCGACCCCTTGAAGGGAAAAGCCGAAAGGAAAAGATCTCGCTATCTATCTATCTACACACATACACACGTGTGTCTATATGTGTGTGCATGTATGTATATATGTGTCTCTATGTTGGTGTACTGCCTATTTATATAAATGTATGTATGTGTCTGTGGCACATCCTCGCTTTCTCTCATGTCTGCTTGTCACACCCTCCACCATGTGTCTTTGTCTACTAGTCATGCAGATGTGGATACTTGCCAGAAACTGGTGAAAGATGGCATCCGGTCAGGTAGAACAACGTAATAGGATCTGGAGATGTAATGCTGACTCGATCACAGTGAAGGCATCATGATTTTAGTTTCTATCACAAGCTGCATTTTGCTGATGCCCTGGTTTCAAAATGAGCAATGCATCACAATTCTCATACAGACAAATCCATATTGTATAGTTTACAAAGGGTAAAAGTGCTTCTTTTGTTTACTGGATCTTATGAGTGTGATGGCTCAGACTGGAGGTGTTATAATACTGGCAATATGTTGTGACCTTTGATCATTCATTGACTAACTTGAGAGAGTCATCTTGTGTGTAAAAACAGCCCTCTGACCTACATGATAAAGTGTAACAATTATAGACTTCACTGATCGGTTGTTTTTATTATTAATGAACAAACAGCATTGTCTTAAACGACATGGTTCTATGATCTATGGAAGCTTTTTTTAGGTTGCTGCCGAACAAATACCACATAGATAATATTGAGCAATTGTTTCTTGAAATGTTACCGTTATTCAACATTCATGTGTTTATTGCAGCATTAGACAAAGCTTTGTAAACGAAACATATTATCTAATTAATCTGGTACCATTAATTTTATTGCTTGCTTGTTAAACAACGGATTGGATAAGAGTCTTTAAAAAAATTACACATGAAATTGTGGAGGTGGAGTTATAGTTTGATTTTTTTCCCCTCTAAATAATCCCAGACCTGCTAGTTAGGGAGGCCATCCTTTATTGTCTTCAAACTGTTCATGGAGCCTCTCCCGCTCTCTCTTCATTACTGTTATTCCCCTGTGTGCAGAGGAGCACATCCCCACGGCTCCCTTCTTCCATTCGATCTTTCTCCTCTGCGCTGTTGTGCTTCTCGTATTAGGCGGGGCTATCTTTGTATGTATGCCCTTCGCTGATGCCGGTTGTTGCGATGACGCAGCAGGAAGGTCACACTCATCCTACAGACACCAGGATCCTTTTTTCCCCCTATACCGCCTTTCTCTCTTTCCCTCTAATTCTCTCTCCCACACACGATGTCGCCTACATTTGTATGAACCCATTTCACAGGCACGGTATCTTTTGTTGTTTCTCAAAAGATGAGTGCTGTGTGTTCTTCGCATGCCACACTGTTGCTGGAAGACGAGTCTTTATTATTTTCCATGCCAGACTCATAAGGTTCTAATCTGCAACATCAACAGGTTAGTGTCCTAGTTGCAAGTTGTTGCACGATAGTCATCAGCGGCTCAACAACTGGTTCCTTTATGTACTTTTTAACTTGCTTTGACCGCAGTTGCCTTGGAGGCTTGTCTTTAGAGAACCCGGCAAGAACCAACATTATCAATTGTTCTGTTGCTTTCCATCAGTGTTTTTTTTTCCATGTCAACACATTAGAGATTCTAACGTCATTACAAAGCCATCTGCTAGTGAAATGATCTCCAACATCTGTTCATATGCCGCATATGGACATGTTATATTATGTGTTGTGAAGCTATAAAATTTGAAACTATCTGAATCTTTATATTTAGCAGTGAGTGGTGATTAGAAAATGTTTTAGCACCATAATGCAGTTCACTTAAAAAGAAGCAACTTCTTTCCATTGCAAACTGGCAATTTAGTTAGGATTAAAGAGAAACGTGAACTTTTTGCCACCCTGCGGTGTCATCTTGGCAGTTGGTAAAAACATTGTAACAACATGGATATGCTCTTTTAGTTTGGTTCCATGTATTTATTGGACTTTATCCCTGACAATAGGATTTCCCAACGCCGCTATCCTTTAATCACACATAATACAACATTTAGTTGCTTATTTTATTGAGTTCTTGTGGACTGTCACTGTGGTTTTTGTTTAACGGTCAAGTTCTCATTTGACTTTTGAGGCATGTACTCCACGGAAAATATTGGTTGAGCTCCAAATTGTTGCACGTTCACTTTGGAGGTTCTCCTGGCATTGAGGTATCACAAAACCAAACAAACTAATCTACCCTGGAAATTATTCAAGAAATACAGTGATCTTTCCAGCCATAGAGAAGGCATAATGAATTCTTCAGGAGATTAGTCTAAGCAGGTCAATGAACCTGAGAATAAAGAGAAAAAAAATCTATTATTTCATGCCAACGTTTTCCACTTTCCAAGTAACGGGACATTGGATGACTACCACCACCACACTGTCCCCTCCCATGTCTTCTCATTGTATTGATTGCTATGCTTTTATTCAAACAACAAAAATGGGAGAGCAATTAGATCCTGAACTGGCCCACTAAGTTAGGGCTAGAGTATAATCCCCCAAAGCAGTTTCATCTCTCCTTTTTATCTTCAAGGATGCTGAAAGACCTTGTGTACATTTGCTCACAGTTGCCTGGATCTCAGCTGGAAAGGCGTGGCTGCTTTTTGCATTTAGCCTTCGATTGATGTGTCTCAATGAGTCGTCAGACTGAAAAAGTAGCTTGTTCCATTGGCTCACCGAATGGCTCTCTGTTCTCTAAAACGCCCTAGAATGCTGTCATCTCAGCCAGGACGAGGCTTGGCTTCATTCATTTTCTACCGCTTATCTGGGATTTGGTCGCTGGGGTAGCTAGCAGCTTTAACCGGGAAGCCCATACTTCCCTCTCATGAGTACGTTCTTCGAGCTCTTCCGGGGGAATCTCGAGGCATTAATGATCGAGTTATCGCCATGGATCGCCAGCAAGCACCATGGGAGGGCTACCCAAGAAGAAATGCCAATTTCTCTTCCCACCAATGCTACTCTGAACTCCACGGTGGTATACTACAGCTTAATTGACTGAAAAAAAAACAGGGTTTCACACAGCTATGGTTGTCCAGGATAAGTGCTGTAACGTTGATTTATTACAGCATACTATTTTAGCTGTGTTGTTTTGGTGAGGTGACAAGGGTCACCAAAAATGCACTTGTAGAGGCCACTTTTGTCTCTAAAATCTGGTAGTCAAATACATACTCAATGTTTCCCAAGCAATAAAGCATTCCCCTATCTGGGCTGTCAGTGTGATTGCTTCACCGCATGAGCAAGTTGCCTTCATGTTGGCCAGGTCTTCACACTGCCAAGCAATAATAGTTCAGACTCGCTTCTCTCGCTCCTTTTGACTTATTACTTATGTAATATCCTCTTTCACTTTCTATATTTTTTACAGGTTTTCCTGAGCACTTTTCATGATGTCCACCATGGTGTATGCCCGGGAAGAGAAACTGGAAAAGCTCTCTCAAGAGGAGATCATTTCCAACACCAAACTGGTAATCCAGGGTTTGGAAGCCCTCAAGAATGAGCACAATTCCATTCTCCACAGTCTCTTGGAGACCATAAAGTGCCTGAAAAAGGACGAAGAGGCCAACCTAGTGCATGAGAAGTCCAATCTGCTGCGCAAGTCAGTGGAGATGATTGAGCTGGGTCTTGGTGAAGCACAGGTAATTGGTGAATAATTGTCAGTAAAATGGATTGGATGTGTGTTGAACCAGCTCATTGCGCTCTTTGTATTTTGGGTATTTCTGCTTCTTCAACCGAAAAGAGAAATTTTATTCACACTGTTCTTATTGTTGCACTTATTGTCGAGTTAAATTCAGTGCCAACCATCCTTGATCTTATTTTCACCGAGGTGATGATGGCTCTGTCTAACCACCTCAATGCGGTGGAGTCTGAGAAACAGAAGCTACGTGCGCAGGTGAGGCGGCTTTGCCAGGAGAATCAGTGGCTGCGGGATGAGCTAGCCAACACCCAGCAGAAGCTGCAAAAGAGCGAGCAGAGTGTCGCTCAACTCGAGGAAGAGAAAAAACATCTGGAGTTTATGAACCAGCTTAAGAAATATGATGAGGATGTTTCCCCCTCTGTAAGTACCGATCAGGTCTTGCAGTATTAAGTTTACATCTTTTCAGACATCTTTTCAGGGGTGTCCAGATACAATTTTTCACTGGTGATCCGATACCATTATTGTAGCCTCGAGTACTGACACCAGTGATCTGGTATGATATATGCAGAAATGTTACATGCTTTTTGGGGAAAAAATTGTATAAAACAGAACAATAGACTTGATCAATGATAATATTCAAACAAAGAACATTAGGTATGAGAGAATGTGGCCCATTTATTCCATATAGTTGAGTTACATAAATTCAACCTCAAATACAAGAATATACTGCATTTGAATAAAATAGAATAAAAAACATTGAAAGGCCAGAGGAAAAAAACAAATGAAGTATGTGAAATGATACTCTTTAAAGTGCAAAATAACCATTCCCAAATTCAGTGCATTCAGATGCATTTTTTTACATTACACCAAAAATCACGATTTCACATTGGCCTTGGTTTTAAATTCAAAGTTCACCGATAATTATATCACTGGAATGTATAATTATTAATCCCACTGTTTAAATGTGACTTTCTATGTTTGGATATATTTTTTTTTAATATGTCTCAGCAGGAGGAAAAGGACAGAGAAACCCCTAAAGACTCTCTGGATGATCTCTTTCCCAATGATGAAGAGGAACATGGTAAGATTATCGGCACGTAGCACAGACGACATTATATTTTCAGATCATATGACTGATTTTTTTTTCCCCACTCATGTTTGTGTTGCATTTTTGCCCCACAGTGCAACATCAACACAACAGCGCAGCAGTGGCTGCAGCCCAACAGGGCGGTTATGAGATCCCAGCTCGTCTGAGAACACTACACAACCTGGTTATCCAGTATGCTTCTCAGGGCAGGTACGAGGTCGCTGTGCCTCTTTGTAAGCAAGCTTTGGAGGATCTGGAGAAAACGTCTGGACATGATCATCCCGATGTAGCTACTATGCTTAACATCTTGGCTTTGGTTTATAGGTGAGAAATGACATACATGACTTCAGATAATTTCCTAAAGCTATTAGAGTGTGGTTGTCAACTATCTTAATCTTGATCACCCAGGGATCAAAATAAATACAAAGAGGCCGCTCATCTTCTCAACGATGCTCTTTCTATCCGAGAAAAAACCCTGGGGAAAGACCACCCTGCTGTAAGAATTCCAAAGTCTCAAAGTTGACATGCTAATGTTCATTTTGTATTTGTTCAGAGTTGCTCAGACACATGACGAGGATGTAATTGCTGCACCTACACCTTTTATTTACTGTCGTATTGCCTCAGGATGTACAATCTAGATTTTTTGTATGTCTACTCGAGCTTTGGCGTCTGACTTTTTCTCTCCTTAAACTTAATGTAAATCAAGCAAAGCCAGAGAAAAAAAATATCTAAAGTAAATGAATGATCCTGGTGCATAATGACACACGTTAAGCTGGTTTAAATCATTTACCCCCAGAAAAAAATAGTAATTTGCCAAAGGGCTTATGTTCTGACCAAAATGGTATATTTCATTTGCTATAGTCTTTTTATGTGTTGTGCAGGTTGCTGCAACGTTGAACAACCTGGCTGTGCTGTATGGAAAGAGGGGAAAGTATAAGGAGGCTGAACCTCTGTGCAAGAGGGCTTTAGAGATCAGAGAGAAGGTAAGGTTGCATTCCTGGCTTTCACAACACTGTTGTTGAGAGCTGACCTCAAGGCTAAGACAGTGAACATTAACAAGAGAGTGCCTCTTTTTTAATTGTCCTTTTGCAACGTCACTGGTTGAATTGAGAAAAATGATGGCATGAAACTGAAAAAGGAATCTGATGGGACAATATTTAAGTTCTGTTCAGGTGATCAGCAAAGCTTTCACTGTGAATCAAAACATCTCAGGTTAATGATTAGCGTCAGTAACAGAAGAATAAATGCAAATAGAAGTAATAGGCCGGACTCAACTAATTTTTGAGAAAACCCTGTATGGCTTCCATCAGGTCCTGGGGAAAGACCATCCAGATGTTGCCAAACAGCTGAATAATTTGGCTCTGCTGTGTCAGAATCAAGGCAAGTATGAGGAAGTGGAATACTACTACTGTCGTGCTCTGGAGATCTACGAATGTAGACTTGGGCCCGATGATCCCAATGTGGCCAAAACCAAGAACAACCTGGTGAGTCGATGCACCACAAAGTCTGTGAACTGCAGTGAATACCTAAATGGAGATATGGTCTTGTGTTGTCCTTTATGATAGAGGAGGCTGTGAATATAAACTATTTAGTATCTTCAAATATTTTGGGAGTACACTTTATTGTAGTTCTGAGGCTTAGGTAAATGTCAAAGCTGATGTTTGTGTTTGCAATGAGACTCGTGAAGAGAAGCACTTTGGAAGATCTAGTTAGCCCCTCTGTATTGCACACGAGCCAGTAGCATTTGGTCAGCTGACCTGCTCCCTTTATTGCTACAAGACGCTGTGATTGCGAGACTGAAAATAAAAGGACTTGGCAGGATAAGATCATTTCTTCTCTATTGCAGAGGTTTATTTTATTTTGTGAGTCATGTGATGCAACTCTAA
The DNA here is from genome assembly GCF_051943395.1 of Hippocampus bargibanti. Classification (NCBI taxonomy): domain Eukaryota; kingdom Metazoa; phylum Chordata; class Actinopteri; order Syngnathiformes; family Syngnathidae; genus Hippocampus; species Hippocampus bargibanti. The sequence goes on from NC_142746.1 coordinate 16,899,571, forward strand.
ACGTAATTTTTGCTCGCTCTCTTCTCTAGGCGTCATGCTTTCTCAAACAGGGAAAGTACAAGGAGGCTGAGATTCTGTACAAAGAAATTCTGACTCGCGCCCATGAGAAAGAGTTTGGATCTGTTGATGGTAAGGTCTTGTAGGTGACATGAAGACATTTTGAGAACGGAGATGAATACTGACATTAAAATACAAACAGGCATTGAGTTTACTTTGTATTACCCTTTAGAGTTGTTTGTTTTGTAGCTTTCACTATTGTTTCATGTTCTACTTACTATTTATCTCACACCAGTGAGGAGTGCTGGACAGATGGTTAAAAAGTGGACGATGTTCTAAGCAGGCTGCCTGCCTTCATCATTCAAAGGACTGAAAGACTCCTTACAAAGAGCTTTTGGAGAAATAAAGAGTTTGTTGGTCTGAAATCTGGCAATTGCATTCTCTTTTAGTTCCAACTGGACATGGTGCTTCAGCCCCTGTGAGATAAGGTGTTCTTTGATCAGAAATAAGAGACTTGTCAACTATCTTTAGCAAATTCCTCTGATAGGTTCATATTTGAAGAGTAACCCACAAGTTTTCGCAGATTTTTATTTAAAAAAAAAGTGCAACATCAGCATTATTCAGCGACAGTTGGTTTTCCACATAGTTTATCACGTTTAATTACATATATGCCTGCAAAAAGTGTCCATGTATCTACATCTCTATTATATCCTCTTTAATATTTTCAGCATTTTTTTTTTTATTTAAAAGCAGAAAATTTACTTTTGCACCCAAGATGATTACAAAAACGCAGATTGATAGCACTGATTGAAGGGCAATAGGCTGCTCTCAGCTTCTTGAATACATCATGAATAGTTGATCACGCACTTAGCAAAGCCTCAAGAGATACTGTTTGTGTGGGGGTGCGCAGTTTTTCGAACCTTTCCCGTGTTTGTTTCTGCAGCTGAAAACAAGCCTATCTGGATGCACGCAGAGGAAAGGGAGGAGATGAGCAAGGTGAGAGTTGCCATGTAATACCACATGTGATATTTAGGAGTAGTACATAAAAAAAGCAACTGCACATTTCTAAAACAACAGGAAAATGGAAAGGTCGGTTCAGATCCTGGGAAGTGATCCAGTCTCTTGGTGTAAACCTTAGACTCAGCATAAAGAGCCTTCGGGCAAGTCATATGTAAAAAAGAAAAATCCTGTTGGTCTGGTTTATACCACTCCCCTTCTCAGTTGCCTTTTTTCTTTTACTTCCAGGGCAAGCACAGGGACAACACGCCCTATGGAGAGTATGGAGGATGGTACAAAGCCTGTAAAGTCAACAGGTGAGACAATTGCTGTTTCAAAGACCTTTGAATTCTGCAGAGTTAAACGGTTAAAAGACACATTTTTACAAATTGAGAAATGTCATAATACATCTGTTTTGGTATGTATAATGTACCACCGCATTCCCAAATTGAAGACTGGAAATATCACACGTTGATTTTTTTTTGCCCTGAGCACTTTAGTTTAAAGTAAATCAAAAACAACTCCTAACAAATATATACTTCTTAAGTGACATTCAATTTACATAAGGCCTTTGTGCAGATTGGTACTTTTGATACGTGATTACATCTGGATTAATAAAAACAGATCATATACTTTTTGTTCTTCTACTTTTTCCTTTCATAACTTTGCAGCTGAAAATTGGTAATGTCTTCATTGTGAGACATACATTTTTTAAATTCTTATTATCTATATTAAATATAGTTTACACATTTGGTTTTTCATTTAAGATTGGCATTGTCAGTGTTTAATATCTGGTGCCTTTTTCATTGGCAATTCATGGAATGTGGATTTGCCCTTGAGCAAAAAAACTCCAGTGCGTTTTTCCAAGTCAGAATTAAGCATCACTCACGCCCCAGTTTTTTGGAATGCAGCATAACTTGTGCGATCTAATGTATCACCCATACATGAGCAATTATCAGATCCCAATCTTGGAACAAATTGGGGCATTTCCAATAGGGCAACACATCCTTAAATGTGTTGATCACCTGACATTATTTGAATTTGTCACATTTTTCTATCCAAATCAGAAAACCTAGAAATATCGTTTCACCAATGAGTTTTTTTGCTATGTTTTTAAGCATGGGATCTGCCTGTATCTTGCATCCACAGCCCCACCGTGAACACAACACTGAGGAACCTCGGAGCTCTATACCGTCGTCAGGGCAAGCTTGAAGCTGCTGAAACCTTGGAGGAGTGCGCTGTGAGGTCCCGCAAGCAGGTTAATCATATTTTTGAAACAATATGGAATATGCATGCACATGAAACATCTTATCACTTGCAGAATGTTATGATGTGAGTCGATCTCATTCTATTTTTTCCTCCCTCGCACAACATTGCTTTGGATCCAGAGCAACACAGTAAGTGATGGGCGGCCGCCACAGAGCTTCCCCTTTTCTCCTTGAACATTTCTATTATTTTACAGCCATAGAAAATATTTCTTCCTGACTTTTAAGTCACATGATCCACGATAGGCTCTGTGTCATCATTTTTTCAGCTTCCCTCCATGATTATGTATTATCTGGTCCACATGTGATTTAATTTCTTTTGAAATATACATTATTTTGGTGGCTGTTTCCATTACCTGGGGGCAGCTCCTTAATCCAACAATGAACACGTTTGCTTTGGGGTTTGTTGAATGGAAGAAAACACCACTTGTATGTTCTTGGTGAGGAATTTGTATTCCAACAAGGCCTCAAAAAGTTGCTTTTTCATGATGCAGACCCTTTAAATAATTCAACACAACTACGCACTTTCAATCATCAATCCATCTTCCTCACGTTTACATTTGGCTTTTGCAATTATGTTTTATTTTTCTTCTGCGTTGTCTTCCCATCAGGGCATTGACCCAATCCACCAGACGCGCATGGTCGAGATCCTGAAAGAAGCGGATGGCGACAGGCGAAGGAGCAGGGAGAGCTTGAGCAGCGTTAAGTACGAGAGTGGCTCTGAAGCTGGCGAGGAAGTGAGTATGGGCGTGGAGTGGAACGGGGTGAGTACAGATCCACCTAAATCAAATTTTACAAGCAAGTAGCCCTCATTGGAAGTACAAGACAAATTGATCCGATTAAAGTGAGCGTTGGCTTGTACATCACATTTTTGTAACTATTTTACCACTTAGAAACATTCTGGAATTGCCATCAATTACCGACAATACTATATAAGACAATCTGTTCTGATTTGGACTGGACATATGCAGGGAACATTGTTTGTACAAGCTACCTTTTGCCTTGTCCTTCCTATAAGGGGTTTCCATGAAAATGTTTTGGTTGAAAGATAAAGCTGATTGAGTGTCTTGGCATGGCGACATGTCCGATTTAACGACGTATCTGACTTATATTTTCGTGGTGCTTTTCGTTGCTTGCCGATGTCTTGTTTTAATTGTTATTTTGTTGCCATTGTTTCTGCATTAGAGTCAACATAAAAAGATGGCACAGGCTCACACTTTCGCACCTTGGCAACCTATTGTCCTGAGATTCACGTAGAAATTAAAACTTAAAAAAGCAATTACTGTACATACAGAAATTTCATGACCATTATATGAATTGAGAAATATAATTTACAGCTGCTCAGTGCACTAAAATGTGTGCATTTAATCTGCAAGTTACCTTCATCCATCTTTAAAATACCGACTGAGATTCATGTGTCAGACCTTTTGCTGAACATTATTAAATGTATCATTATTCATTTCCCAACATTCAGTGCAGTCATTTGTACTATTAAGAGATGCGTGTCCTAGTTCGAAGAAACCCTGTGCTAAATTTTACATGACTGCGAGTCGATGTGCCTTGACTGAGCCTGTGCTTCTCACACACTGCAGCCCCTTTACTTCACTGCTCCGGCCAACTTAAACATGCATGCAACCATTCCAGTCAATGGACTTAACCCCTAAACATGCACACTCATGGACTGTGTGCTCTCACGTGGGTGCCATATTAACATGATGTCTGCTTCTATGAGTGAGTTACTTTACATAAAGAGAAGATGGCATTCTGTGGTAACACTTGCGTGAATGTGAGTGTGAGTTGTTCTCCTGTATGTGCTTCTCGACACAGGTTAGAATGCAGTTGCAATGCCGCAATGTTTTATTTCACATTTGATGGTATGCGGAGGGTAGCTGAGGGCCTGATCTGTCATACAGTACGATTCACAATACAAAACCTGATGTCTTGTTTGTATTTCATTTCTCGGGACTCATTAGACACAGTTAGTTTGCCTGTTCATTTCCAAATCTTGGTTTACATGATCAGCAAAGCAAACTATCAGGCTAGCATATCTGGTGAGCAAATTCTTGACAGCGAACCTTTGTCAACGTACACTCACTGGGTGATGATGACACATTTATTAGGAGTATCACATTAAAAATTTCCTGATGTTGTGAAATACACTGTTTCATGTTTGTGCTGAGGTCCCACACTAGAAGGGTGGTCAGATGCCAGTCAAAGTTTTTGTCTTGATTTTTTTATCTCGTGTCTCGTCATGCTTTCTGCAAAATGCTTCCCGTCTCTTTGCATGTTGTCTTTTTCTTGTATCACTAACCTTCTTGGTTACTATTGCCATGACAACCAATCAGCCTGTCAATCAATATGTTTCTCTACATTGAGTGGATTGTACTCTCCCTTGATGTCTCTCTTTGAACAAGGCAGGGTTGGTATGTGCCAAGGTGCTTTTTTGTGTATTGTTGTTGAAAGTAAAGGATTGGGATTGAAAATGTGGATTCGTCTATTCAATCTTTAGTCAATGCACACTCGTGTTTGAGTGTGTCCATTTCAGTGTTGATGCTTGCGAATGGCACATCTCTGCAGCACATAAGCACTGCCAAATTCAGACCGTGCTACTCAGAAAGCAATGAAAAATAGCTGAGTCACAGTGATGGCAAACATCCACTCTGAGTCGCAGTGTCTAAAATCAGGGGACCTGGACACAAAATACTTGTTTGAATTTGTTTTTTGTTCAAATTATGTAAATGTAAGATATTACACTTGCACAAGTTTTGCAAATACCGCTACAACATATTGAGGAGGTAATTCCCCACGGATACAGTGGAACCTCTTAACTTGAACACCTCAATTCCGCTAGGTTATATAAATTACAAAACAATTTGAAGGAAATAATGGACACTGAAGTATTGTCTTTAGTCTCTTGTTCACAGTCCATAAGCATTAAATTTACAGATAATATTTTATGTTACTATTTATAACTAATGCAAATAAAAAATGGGGAGGGATTTGCCAGACCTTACTTTAAAAGTGGTAATATTACACACTTTCAAAAATGTATTGCGCTACCAATGTAAAAATGTCATGCTTTAGCATTCTTAACAGTCATAAAACAAATAAAATAAGTTAACTGCTTTACAAAACTTGCTCACAGACTTGGATGGTGGATGGTGAATAAGATGACAATACTGTTTCAGCCTCAAGATGTGATTCCCGTCACCAAAAGAAGCTGCATAAAAAAAGGACTTTTTATACGTTAATTGTGGACTCTGATTTTGATGATTGCTGTTGTCGATTTAGCCCGTTTTGCAAAGATGCAGGACAGCCCCTTTGTGCCGTTTCGATGTCACTTCTGGCGGTCACAAAAATAGGCTACACAAGTAGAATTAATCCTCTGAGCTGTTCGTTGAGGTGAAGTCCCACTAGATTAAACTTCAGGCAATATAACAAGACAATATCCAGATTTTATGGCAACTCCAGACCCCCTTTATCAAAATGGTTCAACTCCAAATTGCACAACTTCATCTGCATTCATCTTGGGAGGTTCCATTGTAAAATCCTGAGAGCGCATTTTGCTTTGTATAATAATTAACTGGGTACAACAAAACCAGGCCTACTTGTTAGATTGTCATGCGTAGAATGGAACAAGTGATGTGACGAAAGAAGGCCATCCCAGAGCTGGCCGTCTTACAACATGTGCCATTTTTGTCTCTTTCTCTTTTTCTCTCTTATCAGGCCTAAGCCATCAAGATTATTCCTCCATCCCCCTCTCCCTCCCTCAACCAGTAGCTAAAGGATATGTGTTGTCGCTCCTCTCCGGTGTGCCCCCCCTCCCCAGCAGAGAAAGCCCCTCTTCCCCCTTCCTCAGCTGTCACATCAGCCCGCTGTCCGACCGAAAGCTGCAGGGACGTTTGGTCTTCTCATCTTCGTCCCTCCTGGTTTTTCATCTCTCTTTCTGGCATTACCTTTTCCTTCTACTAACCTCCTGTTGGCAACTTTCCTCATTGAGAACAACCGTTGCGTGCGTGCGTGCGTAAACTTAGCTTCCCACCCTTGATTTTCTTTCCCTCAATTTCCTTGCATGTATGTTACACACATCAAGCGTGAGAATAAGATGATAAACTTTACATTTCAGATCGAAATACTCAATTCCGGTTCACCGCAGATAGGCATTTTTTTGCCATGTTGATTTTAGGTGATACAAATCCAATGTGGTTGTGTGTACAAACTCAATGAAGTTGTGATGACGTGCTTAACAATGTTCACAGCTTGTTATGCCAGCAATTTATCAGGAGGAAGGCGCTGTGCTAAACATTTAAAAACAACACTTTGCAAAACCTTGTTCAACCTATATTTCATTGAATACCCTATAAAGACAAAATATTTCATGTTCAAATTAAACTTTATTGTGTCTAACATTCACTTCGAATGTTATGGCTGCAACATGTTCCAAAATAACATTCAATAAACTTCGGAGACACGAGGACACTCAATGTTGAAGCTTTATAGATGGAATGAAATCTCTTGTTTTTTTATGCTTAACTCATTCACTGCCAGCTATAAAAAAATGTGTCTGCTCCACTGCCAAGGTTTTTGCCACTGTCACTCAAATTCCAGGACCCACAGAATATTGAGTTTTAGGACTACACAAACATTCAATACAGCGTTAAAAACCTTAGACTCTCTTCTTTCATCAAAAAAAGGAGTTAATTCCTAGGTTAAATAGGTCTGGAGTAACATATGGTGCAAGTGGGGGCGGCTGGATAAAAGGCAAATGCTGCCCCCTAGTGGAAAAGAAAAAAAAACATTGCCAGAAATCTCACCAGCGCTTTATCGGCATTCCCCGCAAGAACAAACAACCTGAACAAATTCGGTAATGGTACTCCACGTCATATTTTAAATTCCTGAATAAATTCGGGGATGGCAGTGAATGAGTTAATAATGTGCCACACACTTTCAATGGAAGACGGGTCTGGACTGCAGGCAGGCCAATCTAGGGCCCAAACTCTATTATTATGAAGCCACTCTCCTGTAAACTGGCCCAATGTGGTTTTTGGATAAACTTGCCAAAAATAAGCACCAGCTTCCATGAAAAAGACATTGATTGTATGGCAGCACATGTTCCATGAGGCCCATACCACCACAGATGCTGGCTTTTGAACATTGCATCCATAGTAGGGTGAATATTAGTTTTCTCTTTAGAGGACACAACATCCACAATTAACAAAAATCATATACTGTATTGACTTTGTAGGGCATTTAATTATAAATAGATTGAACGGGGTTTATATATATATGTATTTTTTTTATATTCAATACGCTGTCGCAACTTCATTAGAACTGAATTTTTACATAGAAAGTACACAAAAAACATCTCAAATTGCACCTTAACAAATTCACAACCGCCACTGACAACATGTAAGCAGAACAGTAAAATATTACAAGCAAATGCTAACGGTTCATTGTTTGGGGTTGACTCTTCCCCCACGTTTAAAGGATGATAACCTCCATGTTACCGTCGCTGTCAGCACTTCTTGCTTATTGAATGATTGACACTCCTGCTAAGTGCATGCACCCAATACACTTAGCCCTGTAGCCAACTTCAAGCTTGCAATTGATGTGACGGGGTGTATCCCATCTTTGAGCTTACGCGGCACTCACCTTGCCATAAATCAATTCAACTCATTCGTTTGGATCTAATTTTTCACATTCTATTCACGCTGAAATGGCAAATTTGTGGATTTTTCCACTTCCGAACAAAGCAAATCGAAATTCACACTTGAAACTTCTGATGTGAATACTGACTGAATTCATCTTCAATTCTTAAATAACCTGTTATCTATTCTGCATCAGACATTATTTAAAGTTGTCAAAAGTGCTCATCTAAGCAACATTATCTTTTTATATTGCTGGCATTTGGGGATTTAATGTTATGCCCTAATCTCAAAATGCCTATGTTTATGGTACGATGTCATTTTACGTTGTATCAAAATATCTGTATCTGAATCGACCAGATGAAAAAGGGAGTCTTTCTTGTCACAGCGATTTAAAAAAGCTTTATGTGATTTTTTTATAATTTACATTTTTATGCGTTTTTTGGGCTGCATAGTAAAGCAGCAGTATTTAAATAAATCAGTTGTCTGTATCCGATTCTGACAACACATTTGTCAGATCAAATCAAGCTGTTGCCATGGTAATTCATTGTGCAGTTTGCTTTTTCTGTCATCTGTGTCCTTGCTCTTTGCACTCTTTTTTTGTGTGATAACACAGATTTGCAAAAGAGAAAAAAAAGCAGCATGATTTTCTACTTTGTTTCACCAGAGACCAATAAGATGAGAGATGAGAATCAGATGTTGTGGTCTCAAGCGTTATTGCCTTTACTTATTGTTCTTATTCAAGTGGGAGCCGTGACTCGCAGTCGTGTTTGACGAGTGCATTTTCGGTGTACAGTCACAGTATAACCTTGCCACTTGGGTGAAAAGCATTTTCATTCTTTCATAAGCTCAACGCCCACAACAGTTATTCACCTTTCACAAAGTGAATGTACGATGACCTTTTTAACACCTTGGAAGTGTCATTGTTGGCTGTGTTTGTGATGCATTCATTCGCTGGCTTTTCAGGCTTCTACTTGCCTTGATTCTTCATTCCTTTTCAACGCGCATCTATACCTCTGCTTTTATTCTCAGCTATAGAATTGACCTTGTGAGTCACAACAATATCAACAATGTGTTAGTGGAATGCTTATTTATTGAACTGTCTACTCTTGACATATAGCTATAGTGCGACTTCATTTTTCCCAATATAGTGTTCACATTACATTACATCTAGTAGAACTAGTAGTAGAATTGCATCATATTTACTAATATGCGTTGTGAATATGGTTGCCGCAATACTTGTTGGCATCTCAAATAAAGTTTTTTTTCCATCTGTGAACTATGGCTTTTTTGTATGAAACTAATTTTGAGCCACCAATGTTTCACAATCAAAATACTTTTTTTGGAACGATTCCGTTTTTTTTTCTGTTCACTAGTGAGGTCACTTGTTGCAAACAATGTTCATGTGCCACAATTGTTACTGCACCATACATAGCTCAATGGGGGAAAAAGCAGGCTTTTTGATACAATCGTGAAGAGGGAAAAAATGAATAGAATAAAGTCATAAATGCCTTGTGGATAGAAGATTCTAGAATGTAAATATGCCAGATTTGACTCTGGCCTACACTTTTCTCCATTTTGTTATGGACGAGAGTATCATATTACGTTTACAGTAAAGTCTCGTTATATCGATATCGGATATATCGATAGTCCCGGTTATATCGATACTATTTCTATGCACGCACGGAGAAAATTACATGCAAACAGGGTCGGATATATCGATAGTCCCGGTTATATCGATATTTTTTCGGACTCCCTTGAATATCGATATAACGAGACTTTACTGTATTTGAGAATTTCATTTCCTGCAGTAAGATTACTACAGTGTTTGCCACCATTTTATACCTTTTTTATTCATGGTGTATTTTGTTTGTTCCTATTTTCTCAGTGGCCCAAATACTCCTTTTGGATTAAGATTATTCATATACTGTATTTGTCTATTATTGTCTATGAGTTCTCTAAGCGAATAATGACTTTGTTTAATGTAAAATTAATATTAGCAAGAAAAAAAAAAACAACCCAAATACTGAAGTGTTTACTTTTTCAATTTTAAACGACAAGATGGCTCTCAAAATAAAATACAGTGATACCTCGGTTTTCTACCATAATCCGTTTCAGAAACCTGTTCGAAAACCGATTTGTTCGAAAACCGAAACAGCACTTTCTATTAAAATCAATGTAAAAAATCTTAATCCATTCAAAGTCTAGAAAACAACTTTTTAACTATTTCATCGCATAAACCGGATAAAAACTTAATAATAGAGCAGGTCATGTGGAAAATTCTATAAAAACAAACTTATTTTCACCAATTTTTAACATTAACATAAAAATCTCTATCTTTCTGCCACGGGGCGTGTTGGCACCTATCCCAGCTGTCTTTGGGCAATCACAGGGCACACTAACTTTTCAAACAATCCTCTGCTTGCTTTAAAATCATACTATTCAGGAGATCTTAACCAAATATGTTAGCATTTTCGCAAAAATAAAACAATATTAATGTGTCGGTCACAATGAGACAATGAGGAAGATGTGACATAAGGAAGTGACGTATAAGGAAGCGCAGGGTAGTCGAGTGGTGCATTCAGATGCACTCAGTTTGGTTGAGAACCAAATTTTGGTTGGGGCATAAAAAATATGACATTTTTGGTTGAAAACTGAATGGGATGAGAACCGAGACGTTTGAAAACCGAGGTTTGACTGTACATACATCTATCTCCCCCTGTTGGTTAGGAAGCTTAAACCAGAACCACCAGAACCAATAACACGGACAAATAAATTCACGTCTCACTTGAATGGCGATAAGTTTGAATCTTTTTGCACTTGCTAAACGTGTATAATATAATCAGTTCATGTTTACATAGTCAGAAAGGAATGATCAAATATTGTTTTCAATTGTCTGCTTACTTGTTGAGTGTGATATAAGGTTGTGTTTTTCATTGCGATCAAATGGCTTGATGAGAGTGTGTGTGCAGGACGGCAGCGGAACACTACAGCGCAGTGGCTCTCTGGGCAAACTCCGAGACGTCCTGCGTCGTAGCAGCGAGCTGTTGGTTAAAAAACTGCAAGGCAACGGACCGCCTGAACCTCGTAGCACCAAGTAAGAACGGCAAAAACCAAGAAAAGAAGGGATTACCTTTTGAAGTTCATTGGCGTGACGTAACGTCTTTCGCTCTGCTTGCCAGCATGAAGCGAGCTGCTTCATTGAACTACCTGAACAAGACGGGTGATGAGTTATTCCAGGTGAGGAACCACTTTTTTTAATTGTTTTTTTGCTGGCAATTGGGTTGGACATGCATGCCAGATATTTGCTTGCAATAAAAAGTCAAAACAATGTACTTCACAAAATTTACATCTCAGTCTCAGACTCGAGGAAACAGTAATTTGAAGGTGAGCCGAGGCCTGAGCTCCAGCACCATGAATCTGTACTCTGGAAACTGAGCTGGAATTCGAAGTGGACCTTTTTGACCTGCCAATGATAGACCCAAAGATGTTTCTTCATAACACTAGCATCCTTTCACCTATCTGAATGCAAATGGATTCTTGTGAAACGGTGCCTGACTTCCTTTGTTGTAGTACAAACGTTGCCACCATTTTGATTCCGCATCATCATTGTGCACTTTTATTGGTGTTAAAAAAATATGACACCATGATCCTTTTCTTCCTTTTTTCTTTTGTTTTTTTTTTTAAACAGTGCTGATTATCCTTTTCATTCGCCATGAAAAGTAATCCTAAATTTAGTTTTAGTCATCTCAATGTAGAAATGAGCTATGTAAATCGATTTTGTGTAAATTGATTTTTGAAATTATATCTTGTAGATTTGATTATTGTTGAAACTGCACTTCTCAGTTTGCCGATTGAGAATTGGCAGTGGGCTCAAAAAGCTTTGAGGTGCAAGGTGAATGAATACCTTCGTGTCATCGTGTGACTCGCAGACCACAGAATGGAATGACATTTCGAAGTGAAATAGGCTGCTATCATTCATTGTCTTTTAGTTTTGAGAGATGTGTGTGTTCACAACATGAACAAGGAAACTCATAGAAATCGTCGGCTATGAAAAACATCTGTGTCAACACCCGCTTAAAAAAACAAATCTTAAACACGAAAAGGGTCTGTAAAGTTGGGAATTTGGTAACTGTGCCCCTTCATTGAATGATATCATGTGCCATGCTATTTTATGTTATGTAAGGGTGAACAACTCCAACTTGAAATTGTTTACACTGATGAGGATGTGACACATGTTTAGATTGCTGTAATGTGACTGTCGTAAATTTGCACAATGTTCAAATGCTCGTCTACTATATTTTAAACAAAGTGATTCAAAAGAACTGGAATGCTAGATAATTGTTTTCTCATTAGGGGACACAGGAATAGGACAGTTACACACCTTTCGTCAATTGCTTCCGACCAAGTGAAGATGTTCAAATTGTGAATTGATTCCAAATAAAAGTTCTCATTGTTTCATTCATGTTTTTTTTTCATGAACATCATGTTCTATTGTGTTGTGAACAAATGGGACCAATGCAAAAACTAATAAAATATAAACAATAACAATGCGGCTGTGTTGAACCCTGAGGGGAAAAGCCGAAAGGAAAAGAAGAACAATATTACCAGTGCTCTGCATACAGATGCATAAATTACATACTAACATGACGTGGCACTGCAGGAAGCGAATGGTGATGAAATCGGCCTCAGTCAAGACGTTCTGTGTTTGAATCTCCCACTTTGAGGTAAACTTCGGCTACATCGCCAACTTCCAAAGTACATAGCCAGCAGGTGGCAGTGTTGTTTCGTTTTTCAAGGAGCTGTACCGGAAGTTGTAGCAAGAAATAAAATATAAGCGCATCAATTATTGGAAAAAAAATATTGGCACGCTCATTTCAGAATACAATTAATAATTTGATGACGTATTTGGGAAGTGAACTATCAGGCGAAGTGAACTAAACCGTGCAATACGTCGTCATCGTTTTACAGTGAAATATAAAAGTGCAATTTTGCAAGATTGTGTACGTTTAATTTTGTCGAAAAAATATCACATTTATGGTCAAACAATTTGATTACCTTTGGTTACCAAATTTATTTAGACGTATTCGCTCAAAAATACCTTTATTGAAAAGTTTGTTTTGAAAATCCAAACAGGAAATGGAGTGAGTATGTATTCCCATTAAACGACTTGGTCAAACACATTCACAAGGCGAATGAGAGGGAGCCAACTTGGAAACACAGCGGAGTGATCGAAACAAACTCCCACTGGGTGAAGACTTGACTAACTCCGAAATCGGCGTCGCTGGACTGGTGGACCGCCGAGGAGGAACCTGTACACGCCGGATTGGGATGAAACACCGCTGTCCGAGGTTACAGCCGCTCTGCGTTACAAGAAGTTTTTAGATTTTGTTTGACAAACTTTCTGTCGAGTGCGCTCCAAGCGTGGTATATCTGTCCGGCCTGGGAACAGAGCGACCCGTCCCCACATGCCATCTTCCCGCTAGTCAAACTCAACCAGGTGAGCTCCAAATCCGGATTTCACGCTGACCTCAGCAGGTAACGGTGGTCATTTGACCCACGACGGCCCCTTTGACGCCCCCTCAGTCACGCTTGACTACTCTGGAGAGAATCACCGAGGAGCCACCGAGCTCCAAGATTAGGACATGGATCTAACAACAGAAGCCGAGGAACGACGCGGCGGGGGTGGGGGCACACTCCGAATCAACCCCCTGTACGTTGTCGCCATCATCAGCTTCCAAGGTTGGTACATGAACTTCATTCGATTGTGGGATTCGAACACCAAACCAAACTGTGTTTAAAAAAAAAAAATCGTTCAAAATATGTCTTTCCAATCTTAGCAGAGACTATTTTAAAAGTAAATGGTTTTTTTTTCTACAAAAAGTATTTTTTTCTACAAAAATCAGAATCAGAAAACCTTTATTCGTCCCACAATGGGGAAATTTGCCGTCCACAGCAGCAATTGAAAAGGGATGGGTGGGGGTGAAAGGATAGAAAACAAGATATTCTAAGCATAACAAAATAAGAATAAAAAAAGCATTACTATTCTGCCTCTCAATAGGTAGATTGGTAGATTCATTCGTAGTCGTTAAATGATACGTAACCAATGTGTGAAGTTGAATTGCACTGATGTGCTATGGCAAAACTGGTTAGCAAATCCCGTGATTCGCTACATGCAGATTTAAATTCCCTGATTTGTGTTCGTGCAGCTTCATTCTCTGTTATTCCCTGAAAAAAACCCACACTCACCTAACTTAATCTTTTTTTAAGAAAAGACTATTGTCCTTTGTCATAACTATTAATTTGGTGCCACCTTGATCCCAAAGAACTATGTAAAGTGAAATGGAGAGTTTCATTGAGCGCTTTTTGTCAAACCCAATTGCCTATAGATTCTGACAGATTATAAAACCCTATTAGTGGCCATTTGCAGTTTGCCTGTGTAGTGATTTATGTTGAAGCACTGTAATCTTAAACCGATGATACATATTTCTGACCATCATATATTTTAGCAAATGTAAAAAAAAAATCATAACAAAGTTACTTAAAAGTATTTCTGGTGTTTTTATTTCATTGTTCTTACAACACACTGGAAACACCAGTTTTCATGATCCTATTCCTTTTACGCATGATGGAAGTGTCTCTCAAACATTTTGGGCGCCATTCATAATAGTTGTGTATAGCTTTGCTTTGCTTGAATGCTGTTGTGCCGATGACCATTTTGTGTTTGGGAGCCTTTTCCTGAGCATCTTCATCTTTTCAGTTCATAGAGTTGCTTGTTTTGTAGCCACAAGGGGACATAAGCCAGTGTCTTGTGATGGTCCCAGGCCCGGATAAATACAGATGGTTGTGTCAGGAAGGCCATCCGATGTAAAAGCTTGGTCAAAACAAACATGCGAATAAAACCTCTCAAGATGGAGGACACTGATTCGCCGTGGCGACCCCTTGAAGGGAAAAGCCGAAAGGAAAAGAAGAAGATTCATAATGGTTGTGTGGCCTTGATCATGTCATGTTGTTGCTTGTGATAAAATGAGTGACTTAGCACAGTCTTGCTGTATATAGTTTTGCCAATTAAATTCTAAAAAAAAACAATCATGTAAAAATGCTCACGTTTTAATCGAAAAAATGTGAGCGTCAACCCTGTCGATTCACATTAATGCTTTTGCATTAGGAGTCGTCAAAATGGCTGTGTGTCCTATTAAGTTAAAGTATGCCTCTCACCCCCCGCCATCCTCCTCGGGGTGCCCATTTTGGGATGAATGTGAGCTCTGTGTGCTGGGCAACAGGGGAGCAGACGGCTGTTTACAAGATGCATGAATAGAGCCAAGCCAGGTACTGTCGTGAGGGGGAGAGTCGGTGTCAGGGTAATAGCCAAAAATATATATATATACATGTGTATATATATATATTGTAACTTTTGAGAATACGTTTTTTCATGTCCTGTAAAATCTTATTTACGTTATTATGTTAACTAATTCACTGACAGACATGACCACATTGCAGTTATGGTTTCCTCTCAAGGGCCGTTATGAATTTGGGGAAGCCATTAGAATGTTTAATCCCCTCCACATATTGCATATAGAACGCACAACGAATTAATGAATAACTGGTTTTCAAATCTGAAGTCAAGAATAATGACTGCTATTGTGGTTTACTTTCAAAAATATGAAATTTTGGTTCGGATTTTAGCAAGCATCACAGAATTTCACAAGTTTGATTTGCTTTCGCGGGCCGAAAAAAATGATGTGTTGGCTCGGATTTGGCCTACGGGTCTTGACTTTAACACCTGTGCATTAGACACTCTTATTTCGTCAGAAAAAAATAGTTAATCCCTCAATAATATGGGCCTGGAGTTATATGAGCTTGAAATGTGGACGGCTGTCCAAAATACAATGCAATACATACACATTATGCTTTAACAACTGCTGACGCTGGAACAAAGCGTTAACATGGTAAAAAGGGTAATGCTGCCCCCTTGTGGAAGATAAAAAAAACATTGCCAGAGGCCATGGCCAGCGCTTTATCGGCACCCAAGCTGTCTTCTCTTGTTCGCCATCCTCTGTGACCTTGAAATCAATCCAGGTCTTCCGTCTGGAAGTATGTTGAGCTTGGTTAAGTGAGTTTCTTTCAAAGGAGTAATGGAGCCTGAAAAGGCACAGTGTGTGTCCTCAACCTTTAATCAAACATGCCTCCATTTGGACCCAAGTTTGAAACGGCGGCAATGTTACGCTCATGCTTGCATTTTGCCTTAATTTGATGCCCAAAAAGGTTATTCAGGACCACACAAGACCCCCTCACAGCAAGAGAAACCTTACATTGCCTCTTTTTGGCCTGATTATGTTTTTTTTTTCCTCCTTAAACGCCAAAATAAATGGCGCTTTTTGAGCCATTTCCTTCCTTTTTCAAAGTTGGCAGACTATTTAGAAGAATAGATTTGCATACACTTCCAAAAGTGTAGAATTTCTGGCACATTTATTTTGAGTAAGATCAAATATCTCTCCAGCCTGAGTTCATGATTGCATTTGCTCTCCGTGGGCAACAAAAGCCAACAAAATGGCCAAGTAGCTCGCTTTAAATGATGATTACTGCACCTAATGACCCGTGTGGGTTTGTGCTGGCTCTGAATTTTTGGACTGGCTCTGGATACTGTGGTTGTGATTAGAATCAGGGCTTGTAGAGATCTGCTTCCTATGCGGTTGCGGATCTTTTTGGCTCTGTTGTTTCCGCTCTTCTTTGGAAAGATCTCTGTTGTTTATTGAATCCGTGCCCGTTTGCAGTCCCGTCTCCTGTCTGGCTTGGACTCCCCCACCTCAGATATCTTTGTAGTTGTTGTTTAATGTTCTCCTCTTCAGTCTTCTTTTGTTCTAGCTCTTCTTACACCAGTTTCAAGTCTTTGCAGCCACAATTCATCAGAATTACCAACCAGATGAAGTTCATAATTAACTCATTCACTGACAGACAATGTGCAAAAACGTGTCCACTCCAGTGCCAGGGTTTTTGTCATTGTCACTGAAATTCCAGGACCCACAGAATATTTAGTTTTAGGACTACATAAACATTCAATACACGTTAGAAACCATAGACTCTCTTTTGTCATCAGAAAGAAAAGTTACTTCCTAAGTTATATGGGTCTGGAGTTATATGAGCGAGGAATGAGGGTGGCTGTACAAAACACAATGCAATAATTTGTTTATATAGCGCTTTAACAACAGCTGAAGCTGGAACAAAGCGCTAAAATGGGAAAAAAAGGGAAATGCTGCTCCCTTGTGGAAGGGAAAACATCACTTTATCGGCAACCCCGCAAGAAAAACCACAACCGGAACAAATTTGGGAATGGCACTCAATGTCATATTTTCAGTGAATAAGTTAAGCAAAGTCCCAAAACAATGTTACTCTCACTGCCAACAAACGATCTCATTCTAAACAGATTTTTTTAAACAAAATAATGGCAACAAAAGTCCTCACAAGGTGATAACTGATTTTTTAATGTATTTTTCATTTTACTACTACATCGTCATTCGTTTCCGTGGCGAGTTTTTTTTTTTTTTTAATTTGAGCATTTTTTTTAAATGGATTTTTACAATATGCTCAACAAATTCAATTCCAGCCATTTCAGGCACTCCTTTAAACTCCCACTTAAAAAAAGTACTGTATTTTCCGGTGTATGAGGCGCATCCAAAAGCCTTGATTTTCTTCAAAAGATGACCCTGCGCCTTATATGTGAAGTAATATTGAGCCACAACAGCTCTCACAACTACTATCAGCAGCAACTGACTCAATTCTCCCCTGTGGAAGAAGTAGTGCGTAACCCCAGCCTCTACTGTAGCGCCTAGTAATGTGATGTGCCTTATATTTTGGAAAAAAAGTACATATTTACATATTGTTGTAGCGGGAAACCAGTTCATCAGGAGAGGAGCTTTGGTCCAGAGATAATGAGGCGAACATTAAAGCAAGAGAGTCCGGGTCAATGCCCTTGATGTTACGAAAGTTTATAGAACGGAGTGTTTTGGTGGTGGAGAGTGAGATGCAAACGTTACCAGTAACATGCTAATGGTCTGTTATTGGGAGTTCAACAGCTGTGCATATGAGGTCAAGTGTGTGACCTTTTATGTGCGTATGAACATCCACAAGTTGGCTGAAGCCAAGGCTATCAAGGGAAGAAGTGAAGTCAATCGTTAGCAGAGTAATTGGATTATCTTTGTGTATGTTAAAGTCTCCCGTGATAATTATATTCGGTGAGAGAGAGGAGAGGTGAGTGAGAATACAGTAAAGTCTCGTTATATCGATATTCAAGGGAGTCCGAAAAAATATCGATATAACCGGGACTATCGATATATCCGACCCTGTTTGCATGTAATTTTCTCCGTGCGTGCATAGAAATAGTATCGATATAACCGGGACTATCGATATATCCGATATCGATATAACGAGACTTTACTGTAGTAGAAAATTTGTTTAAAAAGTCACAGTGAGGTTTGGGGTATAATAATAGTGGGGTGCACCTTGTACTCCGGTACTCCTTATACACCGGAAAATACGGTTATTAGGATTCTTAAAAAAAAAAAACACAAATACACATCCCTGGTAATGAGTTACTGGATGCATGTATCCCCTCACATAGGGCTGGACGATATATGTGTGTGTCTGTGTGACTCACCATATAACATTTATTTTCATTCAGATTGCTGATTTTTGTTGGCAGTGGTAAACCCATACTTATTTCCAGCTCAAAATGTAATGATATATTTCATTATGGAGTAACGGGAGACATTCCAAGAGTTGCTGTTAGCCACACCTCACATGCAGACATGCTTACGCACAGACATCATCATCATCATCACACACTTTGCCCCCCTCCCCCCTCATTGCCTTCATGGGCTGTGAGTCGTCATTCAAACTGGAGCCGAGGAGATAACCTCTTCACAGAGGGAACTCGAGCTAGACTCGGCATGCCATCGAAGGCTTTTGTCTCCACGCTTCGCACTACGTCTACTACTCTGCGGTTGTGTGGGTTTTTCTTCAGTTCTTTGTGGATTCTGTGGTTCAGAGTCTAGTTATCCTTGAAAGGCATAAAATAAGGTTATAAAATAAGTAGTTGTTTTCATATACTATGTAATCGTATAACATCATCGTACAGATGCGCATAGAGTAGGATGGTGATCCGAGACCTCAGACAAACATACCTGTCTACCAACCGTTTTTTGCCGTATTCCGTATGATTTTTGCACATTTTTAGATGTAAATATAATTTTGAGATATTTTTGATTCCGTTTTTTGGCATTAAATATTAGCAATAATGTTAATTAGAACAAATATCGCTACTCGTAAAAAGCGAAGTCGACCACCGAGAAAACAAGTCAGTGCGAAAAGTCTCGAAACAAAAGTTCAGAGAAGACAAGTTCCGGTTTTATTTTGAAATCAGTTAAATTAAAATGTGTACCTTGTTTTTTCGCTGTAATATCATTCATATTTTTTTGAAAAGCATTATACATCGTAAGAACACACATTATTTATTTTTTTTGGCTGTGGACAAATTCCATTTCTCCACAGAAAAAAAGCCACAATGCTCTACAACCGAGAACATACTTGATTATTGCTAGAAATGTGTTGTAACTTGTTAAAAGTATTATTGTTTACATGTGAAATTTTGTTAATAAGATTGCGCAATGAAATGTTACACACGCGTATGTTTTTTTCTCAGTAAGTAAGGAAAATTTGAGCCGTTAGTAAGGTCACGGTGTCTCGCAGGTTGACAGGTATGTACAAAGACACAAAACTAAGCTCTGTCTTTTCTTTCATGATATTATCAAGGGGGTTCTGACCATAGAAACACAGATTCTGCTGTTTCTGGACAAATTATCTGCGATTTTAGATAACATCAGATCAGGTTTGTTGTGATGTTTTTACTAGTTTGACCCCCTGTGGATATCACGTACTGCTGTAAATTTTTATGACAACACCTCCCCGTAGGACAGGTGCGAATTTCCTCACCATGCAAACACAATTGCCATTTTGTCCCAAGACCGATGGCAAGCATTCAAACGCTCCAGATCGAAACGTGCAGGAATGCTGAATTTGGCGCCCTTCTCTTAGAACGTGAGGGCAAGAATAAAGAGCTGCAACAGAGGAGAAAGCCGTCTGGCTTTGTCATTGCATAATCCCGGCAGCCATTAACTCTTTGTGCCCTGAGGCTGAATGAACTCATCACACCAAAGGGCCACGAGCAGAGTGACACCAGAGCACCTCTCAATCGGCCCGCCGTAGCAACCGATTTAAACCCAGTGAAAAGGTCACCGGTGTTTAATTGGAAGGACCTTTAACTCTGTTTGATCCCCAAGTGCACAGGGTCAACCAGCTAACCACTGACCCGGAGGTATTTGTGTTCAGCTATGTAATTGCTACATGTGCTGCATTGACAGATAAATTGAAGGCAGCCTTTTCAAGTGGAAATATAAGAAAATTGTGCTTCACACTTCTATTTTTCCCACAAATATGCTGATGCTCCTGAACAAGTGTATCTGGTCATCACGGGAACACAAAGATGTACAGGCTAAAGGAATAAGCTACTAACAAAAAAGTATATGTTTTTTCTTATGCTTCTTATGAGTGATATCTTTTCCAAAATGTTGCTCTCTAATGTGTTGTTATTATTATTATTATTATTATTATTGATGAAAAGGTTTCTTCAGCCGTCATCTGTGCTTTTTTGAAAGTGTTGGACGTTTCACTCCTCATTCAAAAAGCTTCGTCAGCGCACTAAAGTTGTGTCGGTAATTCTGGCCATACCTGGCCAGCACAGCTTTAGTTTGCTGACTGAGCTTTTCGGATGAGGAGCGAAACGCCCAACACCTTCAAAGAAGTACAGATGACGGCTGAAGAAACATTTTCATTGATGGACCACTCCTGTACGTCTGAGAGCTTAAACAGACATATCATTATTGTTGTTATTATTATTGTTTCATGATTATACTATGTTATATTAGTATTTTTTTTGTTCTTATGGTTATTATGGTTATTATTACTGTTACTATTATTGGGATAATATTGTTAATAGTATTATTGTTGTTGTTCTTATAATAACAATATTAATTCTTCTTCTTGTTATTCTTCTTCTTCTTCTTCTTCTTCTTCTTCTTCTTCTTCTTATTTTTATTACATATTTGTTTGTTTATTTGTACTTTTCAAATGCCATGAGATGCGTGTACACCTTGGTTTTGGCACCCGCAGAGTGTGTGCGTGTCGTGTGTATGTATGGGGGGTGGGAGATTTGGTTTTTGTCAGCATGTGAATAAATGATTTCATGCTCACTCATTTTGAATGTCAACCAAATTTCACAGTGCTTTTATATCTTTTTAGGTCACGTCTTTGTTCTGCTCTCCCTGAAAAGCTACGGTCGTCTCAGTCCGTTGTCAACTCTCACATTTTTTCTGCACTTGTATGTGATTTTATGTTCAAATGACTGGAAAGTTTTTGGGCAGAGAGAAAAAAACCAAGTCTGCTTTGGTTTTGAACTTCAGCCTTTGCTGGCTGGATGCTTTAAGTCTGAACAAAACGCTGCAGTTGGTCTGAATTATTGTTTGCGTGTGGGGCCTTGTGGGTAACGTTCTCGCTTTTACTATTACCAGCTTACAACATTCTGATAAACCGCTTAATTCTTATGGGTTGATTTATCCAGCTACCCTGTTTCCTCAGCACAAAATATCCTGATTTGACCAACAAAAACAGGCTCGTGAGAGCACTTGCTGAATGCTGCCTACTCGGATTTCTTTCATTTGCAAGCACTAATCAAACTCTTCAATGAATATGAAGTTAACATGGTACATGATTGTTGTCTTTATTTATTTTTATTTTTTTTACTACATTATACTTATGAGTGACACCCGGCTTAATAGTGGATGTGGTCTGAAGATCTATTGAATGTCTTATTTTGTAAAATTACCCTAAGTTTTTGTTGTGTTTCTGGTAATTATGCATACATGTAGCATCAGCACATTATGCTCGCCATTGTTCTCTATTTATCAAAAGCAATTACGACAGCGGTGATTGAAGCTCATTATCCATCTCGTTATTTCTTTTTCTGTGGTTTTAATTATGTGAAAAATGCTCCCTGGCTTGATCCTGTGCTCTCACTATGGCGCGACTTGCACTCTGTTTCACCTTCCGCAGCTTCCATTCAATTTGTTCGCTGTAGCTTCACAAACCATGCCATCGAGTAGATCCCTTTAAACGCTGGCCTGCTTTCAGCTTTTCTGAATTTACACTTCGTAGTGTGTGGGTGTTGTTTTTTGGGGGGCACTTCCCCGATTCCAAGTGAATCCCCCAGGAAAATCAATTCATGTTGCTTTATT
Source organism: Hippocampus bargibanti (assembly GCF_051943395.1). Taxonomy (NCBI): domain Eukaryota; kingdom Metazoa; phylum Chordata; class Actinopteri; order Syngnathiformes; family Syngnathidae; genus Hippocampus; species Hippocampus bargibanti. The sequence goes on from NC_142746.1 coordinate 16,921,819, forward strand.
TGGGGATTTTTCGCGCACACACACTCACTCACACAAAAAGACTGATGATTCCCCCATCTTGCACACAAAGGTGCTTCCTGTTTGTCTTGCATTCTTCTCTCCATCCTCCCTCACCACTGTAGCCAAAAATGGCAATGTACATACGTATACACACATGTATTATAAGTATTGTTTTCCTAAAAATATTTGTTTGCTTTTTGTTCATCATGAATACTTGAAATGGCTCTCTTTTTATCCTAGACACTACAGCTACTTTTGCATAAAAATCAGTACTACTTCCAAGATATTGAAGATATTTAATATCATATAGAATACATTGGAAAAATGTGTTCACTACAGTGCCAGGGTTTTTGTCATTTTCCCTCAAATTGTTGGACCCACAGAATCTTGAGTTTTAGGACTACATAAACATTCAATTCAGGGTAAGAAACCTTCGACTCTCTTCTTTCATCAGAAAAAAAGAGTTAATTCCTAAATTATGTGGGTCTGGACTTATCAGAGTTTGAAATGGGGGTGTCTGTCCAAAACACAATGCAATATATACATATTGGTTTATATAGCGCTTTAACAGTTGAAGCTGTAACAAAGCGCTAACATGGGGAAAAACGGAAATTCTTTACCCTTGTGGAAAACACAAGGGAAGGGAAAACATTGCCACAGGTCTGGGCAGCGCTTTATCGGCACCCAAGCAAGAAAAAAACAAAACCCGAACTAATTCGAGAAGAGCGCTCTACGTCATCTATTCAATTCCCAAATAAATTTGGGAATGACAGTGAATGTGTTAAATCACAGGTGTCAAAGTCAAGGCCCGCGGGCCAAATCCGGCCCGCCACATCATTTTTTTCGGCCCGCGAAAGCAAATCAAACTTGTTAAATTCCATGATGATTGCTAAAATCTGAGCCAAAATGTCATATTTTTCGATGTCAACCACAATAAAAGTCATTATTCTTGACTTCAGATTTGAAAACGAGTTATTCATTAATTTGCTGTGTGCTCTATATGTAATATTTGAAGGGACTTAAACATTCTAATGGGTTCCCCAAATTCATAACGGCCCTCGAGAGGAAACCATAACTACAATGTGGCCCGCGGCAAAAAATGACTTTGACACCCCTGTGTTAAATGAGTGATTTTTCTAGCTTACCAAGTATCTCCAGCCATACATTTCTAGATCTTAAGCTGTCTGGCTCATCTATCCTGCATCGGAGAGCACTGGATGTTTTTAAAAAAACAACATTTTATTCATCAATGTAAGCCTGTTTTTGGGTGATGCACTAAATCATTGGTGTCAAACTAAAGGTCTGGGGGCCAGATCAGGCCCGTCACATCGTTTTATTTGGTTTATTTAAAAACTATATGAAACTATGTGTTGGATACAAGTAATATAGGGATGTGATGATTAAGCCTTTGTTTTTGGTGTCCTAACAGCCCCCCGAGGGAAGACGTAACCCCAAAATAAGTTTGACAGCCCTGCATGAAATCCTTATTTTTCGTCACTAGCAGTGCGGTAAATTCCGACAATGGACAAACGTAATAGGTTCCCCGCTAGTACAATGGAGTGCTCTGTGCAGGTGCTGAAGCCCTGGACAACATTTCCGTCCTTATCAGGTGATGAAAGATGCTAAAGTGTTGTGTCTGAATGCTCATTGGTTGCCCCCCTCCTGATCTAGAACCACAGGAAGTATATAATTTGTTGTGGTGGTTTTCCCCCCCTGTTTTACGTCATGGCGATTGGAGAACTCCGCAAGGTCCTCTTAGTTTCACACACGTGCTTTTTTTTACCATCCATGTGTACCTTCATTAATGTCTAAGTCTCGTCAAAAAGGCTCGTCTTCCTCATTGTGAACCATGTGGCTGGCGGCCTGGTCCATTTGGGTTCGTGCGTGAATGGTCAGAATAGAAGGCACAAGCTGTGGTCTCCCCGGAGGATCTGAGTGACAGCAGGCTCAGGAGGTGGCGGGTGTGTTTTGCTGTTTGCTTCCTGTAGTGCAGATGGGAGCTCAAAACTGAAGGACACACAGAGTTGTCGCTGCCTCAGGAATTTCCAAAATTGTCATTACACACATTTGGAAGGGACTGTGTGTGTGTGCATGCCTGTGTGTGCGCCTTTGGGATTTGTTGGCTAGGGTGTGGGGCCACAGCAAAGCAGTTGGCGGTATGGTGGTCAGTGTGTTGACTGTGTGTAAGAACATAAATGTTCAGTGTGTGAAAATTTATTCACTTGGAGAGCCTCAAACGTAATTTAATATAATTGTTGCAACTATGATCATAAATTGCTTTAATCAGATTTGCTAAGAAATCGAAAGCACATTTTTCTTCTTTGGGGGGGACGAGTCCAAATCTCATGTATGGCTTTAAGTTGTACATCTTTGGGTTTTGCATCATACTTATTTGCAGTGGTCGGCCGGGCATGTTACTCCTAGGCCTTCATAGTGCTGTGTCTGAATCACTCCATACCTACGAGTGTGGTGTGATTTACTACACGTCCACTAGTGGATGTTGTTGGCCAGGGAATAACCTGTGACTTGAAGAAATTAGAAAAGTACTGTCTTTAAACTATTAGAATTTTTACTATGAACGTGTGGATTAATGATAACCTCGTAATATTTTTGCTAGGTTGGGAGCTGTCCAACCTTTCTTAATAATGTCCATCTATTCTTGACAAGTCTGGCTTGAAAAGTATATCTGTAACCAAATCCATTTCTTCTCCTCCATCAGCCATTGTGGGTTGACAAAACCGCTATTAAACAAACACAATATATTTGCTTATGCAGCTCGCTACAGATACGGTGTGCTAGCTCTGGCCAGTATGTGATTATCACTAGCGGCTAGTGATACTTTGTTTGGCTAGTGACTAGCCAATCATAATTTGCAAAAAACTCTGACGTTTCCAACGCCTTCAGCAGGCCTCCAGAGCCTGCAGAACTCATTGTTGATGGCGTCCAGGTAGATTTCTGAACCTGGTAGTAAATGATGGCTGAAATGTGATTGGTTAAATGTTTAAATATGAAAACACACGTCTGTAAGCTGCACAACAGGGGAAAAGCAATGAAAGGAAGCTGAAAGACAATTTTGAATTATTTCATAAGAACTCATGGACAAAATATAATTCACATTAGTCTGTGATTCAGGTATTTTTAGGCCAACAGTGAAGGCCTTGCAGGCCCTGACAGCCCACCGCTGCTTATTTGGTAGTTGTTATTAATGTGTCCCTGGCACACGTCTTACTCTCCCTTTGTGCATGTTTCTTCTAGCTTGTCATTTCTCATGAAGCAAAGAAAAGGTTGCCTTGAAAGGTACACCCGTGCCTACCCAGCAACTGCAGGGGCTCCGTCTTAAATGGAGGTCAAGTGACATATGAGCTCCGGGTGCATGTCTATCTTGCCCACGTTTCCTTATGCTCCTTTTGTTTTTCCCCTTCCCCCTGGCACTCTGAAAATTTACATCAATCGTGGAGTGCCATGAAAGAAAAACCCGATTTAATTACAGGGTACTCTAAAATGGGGTGGCTGGCATATATGCATATACTGTACTGTATGCTTTGCTATTTTTTTTTTTTTTCCTGAGTAGAAGACAAAAACTTTTTTTGTCTTTTCAAAGTTTGAAATCTGAGAATACTGTATAGACTGTTGAGGGACTGAAATTTAAATGATTTGGAATTTTCTGGTTCAATTTAAGTTAAAATCTCTAAAAGATTATTTAACTCATTCACTGCCAGATGTACAAAAACGTGTCCACTCCAATGCCAGGGTTTTTGTCATTGTCACTTGAATTGCAGGACCCACAAAATATTGAATTTTAGGCGTATATAAACCTTCAATGACGCGTAAGAAACCTTAGATTCTTCTTTCATCAGAAAAAAAGAGGTAATTCCTAAATTAAATGGGTCTGGAGTTATATGATCTTGAAATAGGGGTGGCTGTCCAAAGTACAATGCAATACATACATATTGTTTATATAGGACTTTAACAGCAGCTGACCTGGAACAAAGCGCTAACATGGAAAAGGAGTAAATGCTTCCCCATTGAGGAAAAGAAAAAAACATTGCCAGAGGCCATGGCCAGTGCTTTATCGGCGCCCAAGCATGAAAAAACAAAACCCGAACCAGGGTTTTTGTCATTGTCACTTGAATTGCAGGACCCACAAAATATTGAATTTTAGGCGTATATAAACATTCAATGCGGCGTAAGAAACCTTAGATTCTTCTTTCATCAGAAAAAACAGTTAATTCCTAAATTATATGGGTCAGGAGTTATATGAGTTACAAATGAGGGCGACTCTCCAAAAACAATGCAATACATACATATTACTTTATATAGAACTTTAACAACAGCTGAAGCTGGAACAAAGCGCTAACATGGAAAACAGGGAAATGCTGCCCCCTTGTGGAAGGGAAAAACATTGCCATAGCCAGTGCCTTATCGGCACCCAAAGAAGAAAAAACAAATCCCGAAAAAATTTGGGGGCTCTAAGTAATATTTTCAATTCTAGAATAAATTCGTGAATGGCAGTGAATGAGTTCATCACAAAAATAGTTACATTATTGGATCGATTAAACAATGTTTTTTTTTTACTTCTTGTGGTTTGGAGGTAGTATATTAGGAACCATGTTTTTATGCTTTTGGTAAACTGGTAAGCTGTGGCAAATTTCACCCGCCACTGTGGGGGCTCTCGGTCAAAACCATCCCCCCTCGGACACCTGGTTGTGTCCTTTTAGTAAGACATCGACACTCCAACCTGCTTCCCGGGCCCTCTGTTCCAATGAGTGACACTAACAGTGTGTGTTGACTATCGTGGGTCAAATACAGAGGTCAAATTACACGCACATGTCAAAAATGATTTTTATTCTTCACTAGCCTGGTGTCTTTTATGTTTCTGTGCAAACTACAAAATTCCAATGAGAATGAACATTATGTTCTACGTTGGAGTTGTAAGACTTAATGCGGTCCACATAAGACCACAAGTGACTCTCTGATCGTGTTTGATCGTTTTTTGTATGTTGCCATTTCATCTGAAGCTGACTGTCACTCCATTTTCTAGAGTCATGACACTTTTATGTCCTGAATTGGATCAAATAGTGAAAATCCATTTTCACCCCCGAGTGAAGTTACTTTTATGTGATCCCTAAAAAAGCCCGCCAAGGCACCGCTTGACAAGACATCTGTATTTTATGAGGCCATTAACGATTTAGGCAAGCAATACTATTTGCAAGCCTAAATCAATGTTTCTCATTTCTTCCAAGTAAAAGAGTGGATGTCCTGCAGCTTTTCCTTCTTTTGTTTGATCTTTCTTTTCTGGCACAGATTACTCTTTCCATAACGCCAAACTTGTTCAAAAGGCATTAAACATGAGTGAGCTCCCTTTGCGCACGGAAATGGTGGTGAGACATTTACAGAATATGCTGCCAGACACCAGACCGGAGCCTCCCACAGCTGTGGGGCCCTACAAACCCACCAGTAAACATTTTTTTTTTTACTTTTACAGATGTGTTGTGTTCATCCGAACCCATTGGGACAATGTAATGTTTTTGGTTTTACTTATAAGCAATACACTATACCTTATTTTGTGTCCTGCTTTAATAACCAAGTACAGTACTACAGTATTCCGTCAGCACAAAGCTTTGCGTCTGCAGTTCACGTGTATTTGGTTCATCAGCAAATTTGGGCCATTAATCTCGGCATGGTTCAATCATGATTATGTCATTTTTTTTCGTCATAAAATTAATATCATTCAGAAGTGACCAAATAGAAGGGTTGTGGATAACAAACTACTTAAAAAAAAACCCAGACGATCCCCAATTTACAAACAAATCCGTTCTGAATGGTCGTTCGTAAGGTGAATTCGTTCGTAAGTTGCTTTAGTGCTTTATTTTGTATGGAATGTATGTTTAAGGCTTATATAAGTATATTTAAGGCTTGTATAAGTAACCTGTATTGGTTTGCACTGAAAAATAAACATTTAATAAAATATATGCTCTATAAACATGTGTACGTGTACAACTAGAATACGACGTATGTTACTACAAAAATGTTCAAAGGTACCGTTGTTTGTAACTCAAATGTTTGTAAGTAGGGGAGCATTTGTACAGTCTTTGTAAATTATGCAAGAATAACACCATCAGCTAAGCATAATTTTGTCGTTAACTCATACACTGCCAGACGTGCAACAATGTGTCCACTCCAGTGCCAAGGTTTTTGTAATTGTCACTTGAATTTCAGGACCCCCAGAACATTGAGTTTTAGGACGACATAAACATTTAGTACATTGTTAGAAACCTTAGACTCTCTTCTTTCATCAGAAAAAAGAGGTATTTCCTACATTATATGGGTCTGGAGTTATATGACCTTGAAATGTGGGCTGCCGTCCAAAATACAATGCCATACATACATGTTGGTTTATATAGTGTTTTAACAGCAGCTGACCTGGAACAAAGCGCTAACATGGAAAAAAAGGAAATGAAAAACATTGCCAGAGGCCATGGCCAGCATTTTATCGGCACCCAAACAAGTAAAAACAAAACCCAAACAAATACATCATATTTTCAATTCCCGAATAAATTCGCGAATGGCAGTTAATGAATTAATGTATTTTTGTATCATGAATAACCTAAGGATCCCTTCTGTGACACAATGTGGCCAGCAACTACCATGCACAAGTGTGATTGTAGGGGAAAATAATAATAAGAAACTGTGGTTTGGCCTCGGAAATGTTACTATAAAGTACACTGTGTTTCATTGTGCCCTCATCTCAGACATGAGTTATGGAGGTTTGGGCAGCTGGAGGACATCAAGAAACTTAAGGAGCAAAGTAAGGTTAGTAGGTCAAAGAGAAGTTAAGGTTGAAAAAAAAAAAAGCTCCTCGCATTTCAGCGCAGATGGACGACCATCAACTTCACCGTCGACCAGTCTACAGCAACAAGCATGGTCTTCCAAGGACAACTATGTCAATATTTAAAATTTCAGTCAGTTGTGTCAGATCATGGTCCAACTAAAGACATACAGACAGCAGCATCTTTTTTTTCCTCCCAGGAGAGAACCGGATTCCTTTTATATTCCTTTCGAAACAACTCAGGAAAGGATTGCCCTGAAGCTAAATTATTTACCATGTGGAAATTCATCTGTTTATCTCCTTAAAGGACAACCGATGTCTCCGGACAAGTTGTGTCCATAATTTGTAAAATGGCTTCAAATGACTTCTACTGAGCGTATTTTACAAAGATTCCACTGCATATAGCTATATTTTACGTTTTAAGACTCGCACTGAATATTCAGAAAGTCTTGTTTTTGAGTTGGTGACGAGTCTTCACGTTATGTCATGAAAGGACCGCCCCCGACTGACAAAAAGACACATTGTAGCAGTCCTTCATCACGTCAATGTATTTTGCTGTACTGTTTACCCAAAAGCCGCCAGAAGAGTGTGTCCAAGCGCCATGGAAGGAATTTATCAGCCTGTGGAAACGGGTTGATTCATTCCTCACGGGAGCTGGTCGCCATTTTTGGGTACGACATTCCCCCCCGCCCGTTTGCCTCAAAATGACATGGAAAAAAATCTTGAATCGATTGCAAACATGTATGCTTTCCTCTTCAGAACTATTTGAATCATATTCATAACTGGATGTGTAACAAGAAAGCATATTCTCCGAATCTGAAGCCATTGTTTTGATTTTTCAGTAATGTCTTGGCGTGACGTCATGAACCGGGGGCGGGACTTTCTGAAAATGCCCAATTCGCAGCTCAATTTTTTGTAGATTTTGGACACTTTAAGTCATTTTTATTGGTGTTTTGCATTTGAATAAAAATATCACACTGCATGTTTTGGGTATTTTAGATGCTATAAAGCGTTTTTCTGATGTCAGTTAAGAAACAAAAAAGTGACGTCGGTTGTCATTTAAATACAAGCATTTGCTCCCAATGCTCGATTTGCCAACAACATATCCCAGCAACTTTCTGTCCTCTACTTGCTCTCCGCCGTGGTGCTGTCTCTCATTAACTCGGGCCCGGGTTGAGTCATTAGTCATTCTAATGTGCGTTCTCTTTGAAAATCACTTTTTGGTGCCGCATTGGAGCCCATTTGTTGACTTTTATTTCGATCCACTTCTAACAAAAATGACATGTATTTAAAAAAAATGAATTGTGTGCGAATGGAAAGCCTGATGTCTGCATTATTCTGTTTCCCACGAAACCATTCTCTCAATGCATTTGTGTGGATTGCATAATAAACTTATTAACTCATTCACGGCAGGACGATGTGCAAATATGTGTCCACTCCAGTGCCAGGGTTTTTGTCATTTTCACTTAAATTGAAGGACCCACAGAATATTGCGTTTTAGGACTACATAAACATTCAATGCAGCATAAGAAACCTTAGACTTTCTTCTTTCATCAGAAACAAAAAGTTTATTTTGAGCTTACTTGGTTGTAGAGTTATCTGCATTGAAAGTGGGTGCGGCTGTACAAAAGGTAAATGCTGCCCCCACGTCGGAGGAAAAAACATTGGCAGGGGTCTGACCGAAGCTACAAACGCACTCCACCACAAGAAAAAAAACAAAACCCGAACAAATTCATGAATGGCGCTCCACGTCATGCTTTTCAATTCCCGAATTAATTCGGGAAGGGTTTTTGGCATTGTCAGAAAAAAGTTAATTGTTAAATTATATGGGTCAGGAGTTATATGAGTTTGAAATGGGGGCGACTCTCAAAAAACAATGCAGTACACACATATTAGTTTATATAGGACTTTAACAGCAGCTGAAGCTGGAACAAAGCGCTAACATGGAATAAGGGTAAATGCTGCCCCATTGAGGAAAAGAAAAAACATTGCCAGAGGCCATGGCCAGCGCTTTATCCACACCCAAGCATGAAAAAACAAAACCCGAACACATTCGGGAATTGCGCTCTATGTCATATTTTCAATTCCGGAATAAGCTGCTATGCTTGACTTGCAGTGAGTCATTTATCCTCATATTTTTTTATTTTGTATTGTGTGTAGTTGTATGGTTGAAAGGAAACTTCATGCGACCCTATTTGTGTGGGATTTGTGATATCCCTTCAACGTCTGTTTGTGAATGAAGGACTGCTTTTAGGTGGCTAGCTTCTGCGGGTTAGCCCAAACTATGTAGCGGGACGTTTCCTCACCAAGTCTTGAAGTGGGGGAACAAGTGGTTCTTGTTAGGAGTAAGCCGGAGAGAAAATAGATGTAATTGAATGTCGAGCCATATGCTTCTTATTTCATGAAAATGTGTCTTTGCTTTAGATCAGCTTAAATTGCCGTGCCAGACTGCTCGCTTTTCATTCCACACACAAAGGAGCGTTTTCAGCGTTTTATGGTGGTGTTTTAAAAAGACCATTTCGAGCTATTTAATGACTGACATTAACTGATTTCAGTTTTACCTGCTTGAATGCAGAACATTTGATTTTGTTTTTTTACCATTCGTAGTATTTTACTCATGAAATCACTCTTCGTTGAGCATCATGGCATGACGAACATATCTACACGCTGTTGAAATAACACATTTGTAAATGGTGGGTTGGCTTTCAAACTTTTAGCTTGCCTTCAGTGACTGCTCCTTTAAACATTGGCATGAGTTTTAGTAACAACAATGTTGTTCCCCATAAACGTCCAACCCTAAGTGATCACGTACAAAATGTTAATTGTACAAATGTCTTTGTGAACGTTTGCGACCTTGAACAAACCCCGAAGTAAAATCAAAAACCGTATTTTCCGGTGTATAAGGCGCATCCAAAAGTCTTGATTTTCTTCGAAAGATGACCCCCATGGCTTATACGCAGGTTTGCCTTATATGTGAAGTCATATTAAGCCACAACAGGTCTCACAAACAATTTCAGCAGCCACCGACTCCATTTCCCCCTGTAGAAGAAGTAATGTGTAACCCGAGCCTATACTGTAGCGCCTTATAATGTGGTGTGCCTTATATTTGGAAAACATATTTATGTATTATACAGTAAAGTCTCGTTATATCGATATTCAAGGGAGTCCGAAAAAATATCGATATAACCAGGACTATCGATATATCCGACCCTGTTTGCATGTAATTTTCTCCGTGCGTGCATAGAAATAGTATCGATATAACCGGGACTATCGATATATCCGATATCGATATAACGAGACTTTACTGTATTTGTAAAACTTTTTTTCATTCATTGAAGGTGCTCTTTATAGTCCGGTGCACATTATATATGGAAAGAGTTTGAAAAGACACCATTCATTGGGGGTGCGCCGTATAATCCGGTGTGCTTTATACACCGGAAAATACAGTACATTTGCCAACTTACACGGCTTAGTGGAATGTGGGTTTTATGTGTTCCGAGATCAACCTACTGTGGCTTCATATAGCAACGAGGGATGCATGGTGTGCCTCAAAACACGGAATGAAAATCAGGTATTGGGATCAATAGCTATGTTTTTTTCTTGTGTGTGTGTGTGTGTATATTCAGATAGATGTAACTTGACCCACTGCTCTAAGCGTCAGTCTTGTTTTTTGGCTGCATGTCAAACATATTGGACAAAGTTAAAACTTTGTGATCAAAGGCCACGGCTTGTGTTTTAACCTCGGGTCCTGAAACACTGGGGCCTCTCTCCGACATGACCTCTTCCCCCTAAACCAGGCAAATCTGCTGCTTAAAGGGTCATTATCTGATTATCCCCATCGTGTAATTTCACACAGGAAACTCCATTATAACCAGCCACAAGATGGCTGTGTGTTTAAGAAGGTTTTAAATCTGACAAATTGTCACTTTTCTTGCTGACAGACGCTGCTCTGATTCAACATCTGTTACTGACAGAAGAGCAGGATACCATCCTTTGTAGTTTTCAAGAAAACGTCTTGGGATTTTACATAATGCTGCTCGTAGACCAGTCACATTTTGCAGCGTTGCTGCTACACCAGCAGCACAAGGTTAATTAACCATGTTACTGAATTAATTTCAATTCTTGAATGCTCTAATTCCAAAGGAAACAACAATAGCTTCTTTGAATTGAATCGACAACAATTAATTGTGCTATGAATCATTTTTAAAAATGAATTGTTGCATTTTTTTAAATCTCATATCAGTTCCAGGTATTACACAAAATCAAATTTCAAGAACTAGGTTTTCTCAAGAACTAGTGCTATTCTATCAAATTTGCCCCCATTTTTAACACCTAAAGTATTTTATGGGAATATAAAAAGGAATACTGTAATTATCTTTTGGGGTGGGTGAGAGGCATGTATCTTAGAATAAAATCTCATATTCACATTATTGAAAATGTCATTCAAATGAAAGTAAAACTCTAACAAAAAAGTCATTGCACCATACCCTCTCCAACTGAGACGAATCATTTTGATTGAAATTCTAATCCCACAACTTCTTACACAACTTAAACATCCTCTATAGGTGAACGTTTATCAAAAGAAAAAATGTATTTTGAGGAACTGCTTTAATTTTAACTTCAAACCCAGAATCTTCAAGTCAAAGGACAACCTAATTCTGTAGCATTTATCTGTAAAGAGGTGTGAAATAGGCAGAAAGCAGAAAAACAGGTTTGGGTGATAAATAGCTTAGTTTAGAAAGTGTCTCCTTTCTGAAAGAAATTTGGTCTTTGTCTTGAAATGTGAGCAGACTCCTCCAAAGCCACCGCCATGCAGCTTCTCAGAGTGTCTGACTTTCAAGCGTACAGGCGGCCTGAAGAAGAAAGAGAGGGGTGGGGATCTGAGAGATGGATTTATGTTACGTTGGGTTGCCTTGGGCTCATGTGGAGCCGTAAAAAGGATAGAGTCATTCTTGCTATCTGTTGATGGGCAAGACTATTTTATTCAAATAAGATTTCAGGCCACATTTTTCTGGATGAGAAATATTAATACCATTACTTAACTGTTACTTTCTTTATCTGATGTCACTGATATTGAGATGATATTTGAGCAAAAATAAAGTCAATTATTTTTCAGAGCAATAATTATTTAACTCACAAGCAATTACAGTGCATGGAAATTGGGATCAATCAAATATGTCACATAAAAATATGCAATTCAAAATGGCTGTTATTGCAAAAAAAAGTGAAGAATTTTGCTTCAACAAATATTAACGTCACCTGTTGAAAATCACTTAATGAACAATGTATTTTAATGTTCATCATTGTAAAATTCTGTTCAGACTGCACACAGCGGTGTTTTACTATGTATATTTCTAATATGAATGCAAAGAATAAATCCCTCAAAGCGCTCACAAAACAAATGTATGCTTTTCACTTTTCATCATATTTATTAAAAGCCTCAAGATCTAAATGTATCCCAAAAAACAAATAATCCACTAAATTGCTGAATTTACCTTATTAGCCCTGGGTCTTTTTGCAATAAGATGTCACAAAGATAGATTTTTGTAAAGCTTATAAATATTTTGAACATTTGCAAACAGTGTTCTAAACAAAGCCCAACATGACGGAGCTTTCATCAGTAAAAAACAAATAAACATGGCACATTGCATTCAAAGTCTCATGGTTCAAAGCATGGGCGGTTAAAATTGCCTTTTAGTCATCCGGAAGCCCCATTAATGACATCTGGGAAATGTCACACATATCTCTGTTCATTGGCTTTATCAACCAGACAATAAATCTGTCGAAAGGTATACAAATTCAAATTTGACACATCACATTTTACGAGTCACAGTGCTCGTGTTAATTCACTCCAATGGCCCATTGGTGCGACTGTGGCGACAGCTGTTCTCTGTATCGAAACACCTCCTTAATAAAATAAAATACTCCTATAAGCATAAAGGGAAGTGAAACGGGGTGCTCCAGTTCTAATTTCCTTGCAGGAAAGCCTGCAGGATTATCTTGTGTATTAGGTGATGGACACACTTGTGTGGCACTTAATGGATTGGAACAACTGGTGTTGAGATTTTTTTTGTCGCCATGTGCTGTTGTACCCCTACCTTAATAACATACTTTTTCTGGACAAAACTGTCGTGAAGTCTTTGATGGTAGGTGTTTACCATCAGCATCATAGCTAAACCCTAAACAGATCAGATCAGAAAGCCTTTAATAGTCCCACAATGGGGACATTTGCAGGTTGTAGTTTATGACTGCAGTCACTGAGATACCAGGGAAATATCAAAGCAAAGAAGAAATGATGCTAAACATACGAGCATGATACAAAGTGCTTGTTAAAATCGACTGTAGGGTCACAAGACAGAAAGTTAGCGATTCACAAGACTTCGATCAGCCATTGTGACCAATACAGAAGAAGGACATCCTCAAACTATGTAGTGGACCTTGACTTGTCCTAGTCCACTGAAAAGGAGAGGAACTTTATCGGACTCGATCGAATTGTGGCAATGTGGTCACTGAATAACTGACTCGCTAATCAATAGTTTCACACAGTTCTCAATTGTTTCACACAATCATGAGATAAAGATGCTTTCTCACAACAGTGCTTTTCTTTAATGAATAAATTCACTTAAAAATGCTATGAATCACACCCACTTACGTATAACAACCCACCACCACCCCAACCTCAAATCACCCTTATTGTGCTTATTGCAGAGGTATGTACAGGATATGACTGGAGGCAAATTTACTCTTAGATGTTCCCTTGTGATGTTCGGGTACTCAGTAATTTAACACATTGACTAGTTTATGGCAAGGTCCCTCTTTCACTCCATAGAAAAATGTTCTGTTTGTCATATGTGCAGCCCAGCCCACTCTGAGTGAGCTGTTAACAAGTCATGTAGACAAGGCTCTTTGTAGAACAACGGTACAGAGCTTATTCTAGACGCCTGAAAGCGGGTGGTATTGTAGCTCACTGATAGAGGATGAGGGAAACGCGCCTCAGCACATCTCACTCCGGTACAAAAGGAGACTATGGCATACATACAAATGAACCTGTGATAGACATTTTTGTGACTCATTTCCTTCACAGTCCATGCACATTTCAAACATCCTCACGAGTCACTTAAGAGTTCAAGCCAGCCAGACAGTCCATCTTGTTCATCAACCATCACCCTCCTACTCCCACCCAGTCCTTCCCCTATTACCCCTACACCCCCCCCCAGCCTAAATCCTGGGAAAAGCAAAACATTGTTCATTCAGTGTTCACAAACCACATGCGAAGGGGGTGTAAAGCAGGAAGTCGTTAGTTCCAATGATTGTGCTGTAATCATAAAAACTGGGGCTGTTCAATGGCAACGTTGGTGTTGCTCACCGTGTAATTTGATATATATTCTTTATAGTATGTAGTTTGTTGTTCTTGGTTGGAGAGAAGGGCAAAGACGGACTTTACACCCAACCTGAGTCATGTAAATGTTTCATGTGACATTCACTGGTTTCATTACTGACTGCCTGCGTAACAAGTCATCGGAGACGCCATCATATGCTACATGCTCAATACGTTAGCTGATGACAGGAAGAGCCTGCTGGGGATTTATGCCACATGAGTGTGACACCCACGCCTTGTTCACAAGTACCTGGGGTAGACTTGGGGGTGATTCCTAATTGCTGGGGGAAACGTGAAGTCCTTGCAAGGTGGTTTCTATTGTAGATAAGGCAATTAACTCGCCTCCTTTCATCTTTCAAGAGAGACGTTGTACAAAGCACGAGAATGGCACCTAGTGACTTTACACCACAGTGCTAAAATGTGGATTACTTGATCGTGCTTTGTCCGCAGGGTTTGCTCACTTAATGAGACTTTCAGTTCTTCAGTACAGTCCGAGCCAATAATGACTGTGCTTCGGTCAAGCAGGTTCCAAAACACAACATTCCTGCATTGTTTGGCATCTGCGCAGTCTTCTCAGCGTTCTGCAAATGCATTGTCTTAATTTTAACATCACATGTGCCTCTTAATGTGACCAGGTTAAGTTGGGTCTCGAACATGGGTATACCAGACTGTCACAAATACCAGACTACAATCTCTGAGCTTTTTGTTACCTTGAAAGGGGGTGATTGTGTGTATCTACATCTCTGGCAAAGGGTCGTCCCAGCCACTGAACCCGGACAGCTAAACAACAGGACGCCTGAGGAGGAGAGGAGACGGTACTCTGTGAAGTTCTCAGCCAAGCATTTACGATTGCCCCCTCAGCATGTCTAGTCTCCAGTGGAGTGGAAAGGCTGTCTTCTCCCACACTGGCAGACACAAATGAATTCAACATTTATAACAATTCTGATTTCATTTAACTTCACCAAGCCATTACTCCCCAATCTTATTTCATCAACAAGCATCACAAGATGTTAATTAGCGTTGTTGCTTATCTTTTTTTTCGCCTACTCATTTATGTTTAATTAAAGCAGCAGACTGCTGAAGGGATGGGAGAGTGTAGCAATGCTCATATTTGGTGAATACATTCAACTGTGTATCTGTGACCTACTTTTACATTAAGTGGCGTACCCTGCAGAAATTCCACATTAATTTTTTAAACAACTATGTTGGCATATATGTGAAGAAACTATGACTGTTTTTTATGAACGGTTTTTATTTTATTTCACATTTAGGTCAGTCACGGTTTACAGTAAATGACCAATATTAAGTACTTTTTCCTTGTGTTTCGGAATCTGAAATATCATTTAGAAAACGTCATAGCCTGCATAGATACGATTCATAATTCTATATTAATTATTTGTAATCACGATTTTTTTTGCATTAACAAAAAATCCCTATAGTGCAGATGTATCTTGACTTTTTAGATGTGAAACGGATAAACTTTTCAAGATTGAATTAAACTTTGAACGTAGTTTCCACACAGCTGAGTCTTTGAGCTGCATGTTGTAAAAAATACTCATTTTGAACATCTATATAGTGGCTAAAGCAGTTGTGGTTGCTTCCTCCAACCTTGGCCTTGCCCGTACAAGCATACACTGCTCCCTCTAGTACAGAGTCTTGCCGGTTGACTGGCTCTCACAGTGAATACCTATCATTGTCCCCATACTCTGGATTGGACCGGCCAAGTTTCAAGAGCTCTGCGGAGCCAGAGATTAGCAAGGCATGGCAGGATCCCTGATAACTGACACCCTCCACACAGGCATTTGAACCTCACTAGCAGCTCACTCAAGATTGAAGGCACAAAAGCCCCATTCAGCACTGGGTGCACTAGTGCTAATCCCCTTAGCACAAAGACATGGGCCACCGATAGCATCTAAATAACGCCTCGGTAAATGTCATTTGGCTGAATTAGGTCTACATATCTCCTAAATTTGACAGATTGCATTTTGAGGTACATAGGAATGTTTGTGCCAATCTTGATTTTGTTTTGACCATCACTTGAGTGCTGCTGTTTTAACAAAACGCGAAGACTGGTCACCCCCTGATATGCTGCTTTGGCTTTGAGGGCTTAAGTCAATTTAGTGTTGGAGCTTTGTCCAATGGATCCTGAGCATTCCCATGGCATCAAATCGACTCACAGTTGGTCCTCACCGACATCATAACCTCTAACCGTTTGAAGTGAAGCTTTTGGGATGGTTAATGCTTTGCCTTTGGGCACTTTACTGACCTCCCCAGGGTATTGACTTCAATTTCTTGTGATGAGATGTGTTCATATTCAGGCCACCACCAGAGTTATTTCTCAAATAAGAGTACTAGAAGAGTACTAGAAGTATCATTGGCTTTGATGGAGTAAGGGCATTCAGTTTTCTATATATATATATATATATATATATAACTTATTTATAACGCGAAGACTGGTCACCCCCTGATATGCTGCTTTGGCTTTATATAATTTATATATCCAATATCCTATATATATATATACCTCTAACCGTTTATGAAGCTTTTGCTGACTAATAACCCATATATATATATATATATATATATATATATATATATATATATATATATATACACACACACACACACACACACATCTTCTTCTTTGCTTCTTTGGACCTAAGGTGCCAATTGTCATTTCTTTCTTGCAATTCTTGCTTTTTTGGCAAGCCCTTTTTTCCATTCCGAAAATACAATAACCCAAATACTGTAATATGTAAATGGGTAATGGAGTTGGTAGTGGAAGCCTTTCAAGAGTGCGCAAACTGTGAGAATGGCCACTTGAAGATAAGAACAGCATCAACCCCCACAGAAAAATATAAATTTTCATTAATTGACCTTTACCATCATCTACCAGGAAGGTTGGTCGCTATTTCTGTGGTTGTCATGGAAATGCCTAAAAGATGCTGTTGGGGTAGAAAAAAATGCATGGTGAATACTCAGGGTGCTTTTCGTTAAAATTGCATTATCCAAAAAACACTAATTGATGCATTTTTTAAAAAATAATTCTCGCATCGGCTTTTTCTGTAAGCACAAAACTGTTTTGTTTCTTTTAATTTCTTCATGATGGTGACCGCGTTCTTTCTCTATTTGAAGCACGTTGGCCATTAGAGGGGCATGTCCAAGTCTACTGTAAGCCTCAAGTTACAGAGCGTTTTGTCGAACCACTGATCACATCGGTCTACATGTATGTGCTGTTTTGTGCCAGGAATGGACTCTCTCCCTTGTGCTGGGAGTATTGGCAGAGATAAAAAAGCCCTCCTGCTGACTTTTTCTTTACTTAATCCTCCTTGTAAATAGGCCACTGTGTCTATTTTACAGGCAATGAAGCAGGGAGTCCTGAGCCTGTCAGTGAGGTTCACAAGGGTGAGCAGGGTGGACTGTATTCACGTGGTTGCAAAAGTCTCCCATTTAAGACATTTAGAATATCAACAGTGCTTTGACCACTTTTTTATGATTCACTTTTTGTGATCCATTTTCCTTTTCTGTGTTGGCATTACCACAGTGCCAAAATGGGCCCATAACAATAATAGGGAGACCACAAATGAATAAAACATTTTAATTGTTTCTTCAATTAGAACACCAACATTTTATTTATGTATAGCCAAAAGATAGACCACCTCGTGTCACTAAATCAGCTAATATTGAAATGATAGCTAAAACATAGGTTTTCTTGCTTTTTGAAAATATTAGCTAGAATGTGCCCAAGACAATATTCATATTGTTCTTTATCAAAGCAACTTTTATATATTTTAAAAATATTTCTGATCATCTGGGAATAGTGGGGCTTTAAGGGTCAACTGCTCATGAAAACAACACAGATGTATAGAACCTCTGGGGGACAGAAGGCACATTCACGGAATGAGTTTTTTGTCAAAGATTGAAAAAAATATTTTTCCTTTACATTTTAGTCACATTCATTCATTTATGTGCAAGTCATTTTGTGGACAGGGTAAGTTGAATTTTTCCTCACTTGAACAACCAACACTTTGATGCCAGCCTTTTTAAAAGCCTCTGCAATTCCCTCTTAGGCAGCCAGTCATATATTTCTGGGCCGATCACCAACTGCAACCGATTTGGGGAAATATGAACATCTACTTTGAAAAAAAAAAAACGTATCTCCTCTTGCTTTCTGTGGTGGATAAGGATGTGAATGATTATGGACTGACAGCATCATAGTGGTCTTAGACGAGGACTATGGGGAAAATTCAACTGGAAACCAAACAACCAGGTAATTAGTTCTGGGCGTACTGATAGCTTTGTGTGATGCTCAATTATTTTATTCCACCCAGACACAACCAAAGTCACCTTTACTAGTTTTTACTTCATTGAGGGAACTACTCACAACAACAGCTGATGGTCTTTCCTCGAGTTAGTATTCACACACAGCCATGACAAGCCAATTAGTGACCTCCAAGTGTATGAGCTTGTAAAGGTGTCATTTCATGAAGTGTCAGGGGAGGGGGAGGTTTCTCCATGTCCTGCAGTGCGAGGTCTCTTCCCAGAAAATGAGTGACAGCCAACTCAGAGGGTGGTCATTGTCCCAGTCATGTTTCGACGCTTTCCATTGCTGTTGACATTTACAACAGGAAGCCAGTCTGTTGTTGTTGTTGATGTGTAAATGTATCATTTTACAATGCATTACTGATTTTACAAATTCCTGGAATATGATTAGGGCTTTGCTAGGTTTAGATTGGGAGCTAACAATGATTTTTATTTCAAGAAACCTCCTTGACTTGATTCCAAATGAAATTCCATGACAAACATCTTACAATTTGCTCCGTGTTGAGGTAAATTCACTAGACCATAGACATTCCTTTTCTCAGAGGGTGTGACCAGTGAATGGTGAACAGATCACTGATTTAGAAAAGTGACGTAATCACCTTGGCCGTGTTCAACTCTGGATTAGTGGTTGGACAAGTGGCGCATGTTGCCAAGTAACGGAATCTGCCAATGGCTTTTAATCGTTGATAATATACATTTTTCTGGAGTTCTTGAATTGTCACGTTTCGGTTTGCGACAAACGCTCACTGTAGGGCCCTGCCTGCAGCTGCACAGGTGTTGGTCGTTTTAATCAGTGGCAGTTAATAGGATTCCCGGTATGACCATTCAGTGTCTGGTCATTGTTTGTTTCACCTTGTCAGGTTTGTTTCGTCATCTAATTTATTTTTTCATATAGTTTTACTCATGGATTTCTTTGCTACTTTGGACCTTTCTGTTCTGATGACCTAGTTGTTTGAGATTTTGTTACTGCTGACTTTATTTAATACAATTTCTCAAATATACCCTGCCCATCCCTCCTGCCTGCATTTATGGCCTCCACCACCACTATCTTGCAAACTGTGACATGAATAAGGCAGACTGACTGCATAAAACATGAAATAAGATTTGTTTCAAAATATTTTAATGGCAATGGCAAATTGTTTTTAATATTTTTATTGTATCTATAGTAATTTACAAACGTAGCTTTCAAAGGTAATTGCTAAAATGCATTTCGTGGTCTGCGACATCCTGCCCGTAGCACTGTTATTGAAATGATCAGAAGCGTTGAAAATGTTACACGTCTTTCAACTACACTGCAGCACACCAAGCCATTTACAAAATGTAAAAGTGATAATTTAAATTAAAATACTAATGCTACCCTCACATATTTTGTTGTCACACGTGGGCAGTGTCTGTAGTGTGGGAAGTCATCATTGGGCACATTCCAATACCTTACCAAATACATTTTAGTCATCTTTTTTTGTGTGTATCAGTCTGTCAGAACAGTACACCACTTCTATCCTCTTCTATATTTGACATCCGTCACATTACACTAGAGACTGTGTCCAAAACCCAGAGATGCATCTAAACTTGCGAGCCAGCTTTGGTTCTTTAAACGGACACTTGAAAATTGGACTCTTTGGTCCATAACATCTATCAGGGTAGCTTGTTTAGCCTGGGTGGAAATGGCAGAACATCTTTCCTGCACTACACTTTCATCTTTCAGCGCTGGCTCATAATCATGGAAATATTGTGGACCGCGACCCCAGATGTTCAGCAATGTGTGTGTGTGTATATATTTGAAACAAAATCTCTGTTATATTTTGCTCAGGCAATTTGCGAGATAGTTTGAACACTTACTCAAGTAAACAGCCCACAGTCTGCTTTCGTGTTTATGTAGAACATTTGTGTTTGAAGAATTTAGACAAGGAGGAATAGTAGACATTCTTTTTTTGTGTTCCCACTAAAACAGTCTCATTATCAGATTAGTGAGAGCCAAAGAGATGGACCACAGACCAGCTATCCTCACCTGAGCAAAACTTAATCCAGGATAATCTAATAATTGCTTCTAAATGTAGAAAAAAAAGAAAGCAAAAAGGCAGTGATGCAGTAATGGCGGCTTCTTCAGAAGGCATGGCTAATATAATTCCCATGACTCCTTTCAGGAAAACATCTCTGCACTTATTGGGACGTTCTTTGTCAGTCACTGTGCAATTTCTTCTATATACTTTCCTCCCCCACACATCTTCCCTTCTTTTATCCTTATGATCCAAAGGTTACACATGAAAGAATTAGGCGGCTTGTTTTTCAACAGTTGGCCTCTTATGAGTGGGTGTTGAAATCTGGTCAGCTTCAGTCAAACTGTATTTTAGATGTAGCTTTGACGTTCATCTTGACAGTTATAAGGGCAGGTGTGGAGGGACACAGTCAGAGAACATGATGAGTGATATGTGCTCATATTTCTGATGAAATGTTTCTTAATGTGGAGCAGCTGTCTCCTCCTTGACTTTATACCACAGTCAGAAAGAGCATAACTGAGTTATCAGTTCTTTGTGTTATAGTAGGCCCCAAAAGCATTCATCCACACTGCACCTACCTAGATAAGGCAACATTTACAACTCCTGCGTTTGTTTTGTCCCGGTTGACTGCTGTAATAGGTAGAGCCAGACAAACACGGTTGCTGTTGACTGCCTCCAAGCGTACTTATGGTGAGATTCATGACTGATGTCAGTTCCAAATCCTCTGCGCATTGTTGCATCAGTATATATATATTTTAATGGTTATTGTTTTTGTTATGGAGACCACGTGGGAACACTTCCTTTTTTCCGAAAGTGTGGAGCGCAGTAATGCCAAGAGTTAGAAGGATGCATGGGTCCTCTTTTGAAAACGACGCTGGAGTGGTGACATACATCTGTCAAAGTATCACTTCAAGAGCTTTTATTAGAAATCAATCCATTCATAACCAACATTGCAAGAAAGAATTTCAGGCTTGTTAGTTTCAGCTTTTTATTATCCACATCTGACCAAATTGAGATCAGATACAGGTTACGGTTTCTGTGCAAGAGCGAAGAGCACTGGTGTGGTGGTCCACAGGGAGCTCCTGTATACTGGTTGCCATGCCAGTGTTGCCTGGTAATACGCAAGGGAGTTGGGATCTTTGTCTGGTTTGGGGCGGAGGCCGGCGCCTTCTGTCACTGCTAAAAAGGAGAACACCATGCATAAAATGAAGGCGCACTCATAATAGCTTGGCTTTTTTTCTTTTTTTTTTCTTTTTCTTTTTGCACGTTAGCAGATCACTTTACCCAGTGCAATTATCAAGTACAATAAGAGCGTGGATTGCAATATGGTAACAGGTATGCATACATGTGACACTCTTCATAAATTAAAGACTTTTAAGAGTAATGGAATGAACACAACAGTGCTTCCTGGAGATTTAAAATGGGACCAGCAGGTATCTTTGGACTGGTGTTCTGAAATGAAGCATCTGGGTATTGTTCCTTTATTATGTTCTTTGAACCCTTACAATGTTCAAGGTCAAGCACCATTCATATATTCTAGCTCTTACCAGCACCTAACAATTGACTCATAAAACACAAGTGAACACAAATGGTAAGGTTAGTTATTTTTTAATTTTGTGTTTTGATTTATTTTCAGAAGTTTCTCAACTTCTCTCCAGTCCCAATAATATGACTTGTTGTATTGTATTGTAAAAGTCGATCCAAGACTATCAGACTCAACCAACATGTAAAACTAAATTACAATACACAATACTACCTTTAATTAAGATAAACAGTATCATCCTTATAAAGGCAGACTATTTTGACTCATCATGATGGATTACCTGTGATTGGCTGGTAACCAGTTAAGGGTGTCTCCCGCCTTGACGGCAGGGATAGGCTCCAGCACCCCCTGTGACCCTAATGAGAATAAAGCGGTCTGGAAAATGGATGGATGGGCGATGGATTACATTTTGCAAGATTGTGCACCTTATCAAAGGGCCCGGATCTGTAAATAAAGATTTTATCTCGGAATGACTTTTCTGAAGTCAATTGTTGAATATGCTACATGGAGTTCCAAACAAACATTGCATCTTTTTGGAATTGATATTTTCAAAGTGAGTGCACAATACTAACGGTGTGGAAACCTTCGCTTGGATTTAGTGGTTCCCGCTTTCCTGCAGGTTATAGTTAAACCTTGTTGACAAAAAGTCCACAGAGGTCAAGAAAGAGACTCAACAGAGATTTAATCTGAACCTAACTGCCACATTGGTTACAATAGCTTGACCGAGACATTGTATCTGGTCTGATTGTTTCCTGTTAAATGTCTCTGCTGTCAAGACAAATAAGGACGCCTGACCTCTTTGTTTGGGCTACATTTCAGCGTCATGCTCTGGTGATTTCTTTGTGAGGTCCATGCTGGAAAATACCAAAGCCAATGCTGCCACTGCGCTTTGCAAGAAACGACAGTATTGTTTTGAGATGAGAGGGGAAACACTTGAACAGAATCATTTACAAGTAGTATGCAGTACACATGCATGCAGTGGTTTGCAGTTAGGCCCCCCATGATGTTACCTTTCATCCCCACTTCAATTAATCTATTCTCTGAGGATGAAGCGTTCAATGATTTCCATTTTAGATTTCCTTTTAACTTTCAAAAACTATCTTGCCCTTGCTAGGAGTGATGGACGGTCTGTGGCTTCACTAGGGAAATAGGAGTGCTGGCTGTAATCCATGCCAGATTTCAAAAATGTGATGATTGAATTATGGTAACTTCAAGGCACCAAATGGTTCTAATTACTTCCCCCACCACCAAATCTATACCTCAAGCGTCTTCACACTCTTTGTGCTTCACTCTATTTTACATGCACTCTGACTATAACTATGATATGGTTTACTTTACATTCCATTGTAGCAGCAGAACTTTGCATCGTGCTAACTATCTGACTGTTCCAAGAGATATAACCATCTTTTCACTTCACAGATTCAATAGCTTCATCCTTCAATGATCGAGTTAAAATTCATTGGCCACAGGCAGTCAGTCCATGTTGTCCTTCCTTGACCAAGTCGTTCACTGTCCTATCCGCTGCTTCTGGCACTCATGCGACCAGAGATGCTTTTAAAGAGAGAATAGTTCCCAGAGCTGGAGGCATTAGTCTTCCCGTGCATTCTGAAAAATGGATAGGATCTTTTCCGTTCAGTGCTCACAGTAAAAGCCCCCTGTCAAGCCTCCTAAAAGGCACAAAACCAACAAATATATTTGCCTCTGCCTCAGAATTAAGCCCTTCAGAGATCTTAGATACTTTTAAGATTGTCCGGATAGTGATGTGAAGTCCAGAGGTCTAATTTTGACCTCTTTTTATGTTTCGTCTTTGGTAACATGCTATCCATTTGTTCGTGTGTTTCACTGAAGTTGCCGTTTGGTCTCATGCTGCTATTTAATCTGTTGATATTGATTCTGCTGCTGCTGGTTGAAGGATGGCCTGAAAATGTAAACACGATCACTATTGGTTTTCTTTCATTGTTGTCAGTGGCAGAAAATCTTTGTCAGTGATTGATGTTCTTGGAATTTGACAGGATGGGTAGCAATGTTGTCGCAGTTGTAAACAATGGTGTTTGCTTTTTAGAACTGGGTGACAGTGATTTTAATGTTCTAGAGATAAAAATCTGGCAATGGTGGTTATTTCAGGCAGTCCATCAGCTTGGCTGATTTCTGTCAAACCAAAACGCCACCATCTTGAAAACCATCTCCTGCTTGAGCCTGGGTTTGACATGGTCCACTGAGGTAACCCACATACAGTTGATATGGGTAACGCATTGTTGATTTTGATCGCTGTGTCGTAACTTCTTACGACATATGTCTTCATTATTCCGATTGTTTCCACAATGGAAGTGCACATCTCGTTTTTATGTCTCTTGTCACTCAATGAATCTATCCAGGCACACATTACTTGCGCTACTTATCGTCTTCAGTATCATGACTGAGACTGGAGTATATCCTAACTGATTTTGGGACACAGGCAAACATCTCCTTGGAATTTATCGGTAGTCAGCAAAGCATCAGACATAAAGTGTGCATTTTTTACAGATGCATGAACTCTGCAACTTGTCATTTGCGTACGAACACCACTGAACTTGCGATTTACTTGTGCTTCACTTTTGCAGTGAATTCATGCGTAGCGTTGACTTGAGAGTCACTTCCACCTGATATTTTAGCCACCCTTGAAGACGCTTAATGGGGTCATTGGTGCACTGAATCGAAAAAGAGGATCCTTGTGTGCAGACATTTTCTCCTCTCAGTATCAATCTTCAACCTACTTACTCACTTCCACTTTGTTGTCAGTTTACCTTCATCGAACTGGATGTTAATAATGTAGAGGACCTGCTTCTCCAACTGGTGCATTAATGTGTTGTTGCAAACAATTCCCGGAAAGTGCATATTGATCCCTATAATATCCAGGAGTACCCACTCAGCTTTTGTAGTTCCAAAGCCAATTTTCCCATCCATTAGTTTTCTAGGCTTTGGGTCACCATAGCAGCAGATTAAGGAAACAAAGGGAGGGGTCATTGCATGGGTCGTTTCCAAGGGCTGTCAGGAAAGAAACCTAAAGTTGTCACTCAACCATCTGATGACATATATTTATTTTATGAAACTACAGTTTAACACTGCTCTCAGTTTGCCATGAATGACTGGGGTTTTTTTTTTATTTTTTATTTATTTTTATTTTAAAGGCATTATATTAACATTTGCATGCTAAATGCCGACACATGGCACTTATCTCAGAACAATTTGAATGGCATCTGTGATTTTGATTTATAGTCCTAGTTTGATTCTTCTTTCACCGAATTTGCCTTTCAACTCGTCTCACTTTGAAGCTCCCTCAGAAGTTAGGCTGTTTGTCATGCTTATCTCTTTGTTTGTCCCTCTGTGCAATCAGTCCAAGCATTCCTTTGTATGCTTTGTGGGAAATCATCAGCCAGATTATAGGTTTCGATCTACAGTAGTTGCACAGTCAAAGAAAGAATCGTTTATTCACTGAGGCTGCAGTTGTGACTTGTGACTTGTGTCTTGCTGTAGTCAGGCCGAAACCTCGTTTGTCCAGATATGGTGAAGGTTATTTTTTTCCCGCAAATCGATACTGTTGGTCAGTTTTTACAGTTCCAGAGATACAGTATTCTGTCCGACACCAGCAATTCAGTACAAGTACACTTATGGTTAGTTACATGCAGATTTTTCGGCTTGATCCCAAACCCCACAAATATCGAAGGTCCTCTGTACTGTATATTCGTACTTATGTGTCTATTTTTAAAGTCCGTTTGTGGGTGCCCCTATGAGACAAGTGCTGCATGTTCCAAAGATGTAGGTCATGGCCCGGTGCACCTAACCGTCTTCTTGGTTTGAGCTACAGCACTATAAACTTGGCAGACATCCTCAAATGTGATAGATGGTGCCTTCCTATGTCCCATCACTCTCATCCCCTCATGTGCTTGGCGAAAACACCTCAGCTTCGCGTGCTATCTGTCTTCAGGAACACACTCTCACATCAATAAACAGACATACTACGTCAATAAGTATCAAGTCAACGTCATAACACAGCTCGTGCACTCCATTTCAAAATGCACACAGAATTTGCAAAAACTTGGCCAGGGTGGCTCATGTTTGGCATTGAGGCTTTACTGTTGTTTTTTGAAATGAATGTTAGGATGCGCTCCCTTCCTAGTTTTGTGCAATTCAAATTCACAGCCTCTTAGCAGAGAGGTGCACGTGGCAGGATGCCAAAACACACTCTTTTAGCTCCGGATGGGTATGTGACTGATTTTCCTTGATTGACCATGGGGAAAACTAGCATATTATTTGTGGTGATTTGAGAGAGATGTCAATGTTACAAACTCTTGTTACTAGGCCAGTGTGTTGTATGCTGGGAGGTATGAATGTCTAATTCTCTGTATTGTAGGTATGAGCTGTGTATATTTTTCTTTATTTTTCTTTTTCATAACGATATAACTATGTAAAGTCTAAGTTGATGTAACCCCAAGTTCACAGGCGCGACTTGAAGAGAGAAATGTTGCTTGTAGTGTCAATTATCTGATAATGGGTGTCCTTGTGATATCTGTAAATCGGTCTTCCACACTTGAGCTGCCACTGAAGAAAAGTCTGCTAGACTCTGACCCCCACAAAGATGAACCCGCTTGACTGCAATGCCTGAAGGCCAAGAAAATTGCCTCCGCTATTCTTACTGTTTGAAACAAATGGTGCCATGGAACTATGTAGCTGAAGGGTAAGCGCGTAAACCTGAACACTAGCATTTTGCTGACCAAAAGCTGATCTTTGTGCATTTTTGCAGAATATTTTTCTTTTTGAAAATAAAATGAACAATCTTTTAAGGAGTGATGAGTGCCAAACGTAGTATGATCGTGGTTTCAACAAGCTCTTTGATTTAGTATTATTGAAACATTTCTCTTGTGGCTTGGCTCCAGTCTCGAGTTTTTCAATATGTGTAGACACATCCCTCCCCCACAACACAAAACATTCGCACACTGCTGGTAGGTACGCTTCATCACTTCTTAGCGGTAGACCGTTCCTTATGATAACAAACTTGACATCAGGTATGCTAACTCACAGATGAGGACTGCCTTGACACATGATCGGGGTCCATTGTGGTAGGTGTTGGAACATGAAGAGAGATAATTGCTAGAGTTCAAACACAGTAACACAAACTGGACTTGACACTGACGGATGTTTTTAGTACGCGGTTGTATCAGGTTTTACACCACTGCAATCGACGAGTCCAATAATAAACATATTGTTCATCATGGAACTTGGTTGAGCATTATCTTGGAAAGAACCAGCCCAGTATCTTACCTGCAATCTCCTTGTAGAGACGCTCCCCCACTTACGAACATTCAAGTTACGAACAACGGTACGTATGAACATTTTTGTCGTAACATATGTAGTATTCTCTCTAGTTGTACATGTACGTATCTTTATCAAGCATATATTTTATTACATTTTTATTTATCAGTACAAACCAATACAGGTTACTTATAGAACCCAACATACTTATATAAATCTTAAACATACTTTTATAAGCCTTAAACATACCTATATAAGCTTTAAACATACATTCCATACAAAATATAGCACTGAAGCAATTTACGAACAAATTCACCTTACAAACAACCGTTCAGAACGTCTCTCATTCGTATGTTGGGGAGCGTCTGTATTGTGCGGCAGTACTCACTGTTGTGACAAGTCTTTAGTAAACTGAAATATTCACCGTGCAAGACTTGTTCAATTTGCATGCTCTGTTCCGAGTTAAACTAGTTCCACCCCTTACCGAGGAACACGATGTTGCACATTAAAGTAACGGTGGTCGCATCATGTTCTTGGAGTTTTTGTTCAGGGTTCAGTCCTTTCGTTCCCTGCAGTGAGATGAGGTTAAATAGAGCAGAAAACATCTATCTCT
Organism: Hippocampus bargibanti; assembly: GCF_051943395.1. Classification (NCBI taxonomy): domain Eukaryota; kingdom Metazoa; phylum Chordata; class Actinopteri; order Syngnathiformes; family Syngnathidae; genus Hippocampus; species Hippocampus bargibanti. The sequence continues at coordinate 16,949,791 of NC_142746.1, forward strand.
CAGACCTGGTAGATGCGTCATAAAAGATTCAAGTGTGCGAGAAAATGTCGGTGCAACACTTAGTGTCGTATTTGAGAGCTGTCTTTATAAAGACGTGTTTGTGTGCTTGTGTATGTGTGTATGGCTGTATATTAGATTAGAAAACTGATGGTTTCATAAACGTATATCCTTTTTTTACTCTATAAATTCAGATAATGTTGAAATATTCTCACACAAGATTGATTGGCCCTGTTATTTATTATCTGTCTTTTCCCCTGTCAGTTTTATCCCTCGGGGCCGCTGCCATCCAGTTCACCAGGGAGCCCAAGTCTCAGGATGCCCTCCACGGCCGTAGCGCCATGCTCCGCTGTGAAGTCAGCGATCCGACTGACATCACGTACCGCTGGCTCCACAACGGGCAGCCGCTGGAAAACAACGAGAGGCGCCACCAGGAGGGCAGCAATCTGAAATTCATCACCGTGGACCGCCGACAGGATGCAGGAAATTTTGAGTGTGTGGCACAGAACGCGGCCATGGAAGAGGTGCTCCACTCCATGAACGCCTCCTTCAACATCAAATGTAAGTGTTGAAAGCATTTCGTTTTCCTGTTTGGAAATGAGCAGTTGACAGGGTGTCATGATGGCAAAAAGTTTCCGCATCCGAAAAGCATGACAAAAGGGAAGGAATGGTTTCAGTATGTTGCCTTTTTTTCCTTTGAGGCTTCCTCTCCTTTGCCAAATTGAAACTGGAGATGAGCGCCACTGAGCATGTGTTTCTCGTTGTTTGTAATACACTTTTATTTCCATGTTGCATTAAATGCTCTTTTCCCATGTGTTTTTAGTCTGAACGTTTTAACTCCAGCGATGTAATTGACTTTGCATTAATCAATTGTTTTTTTTTTTTTTTTAATCATCTCATGCGTTGGATGACACCCCCTCCCCCCCCACACCATCACCATTTGTATATATCTGAGTGTAATCCCTTTTAAAGAGTGAAGTGCATTCCTCACACTGTGTCAAGAGTAAACCAGATAAAAAGCCCACCCACATCACTGCCACACTCTGCCAGTTTCATTCTTTCAGTTTGATGAAGCAGCATGGGGGGGACAACTGGTTAACAATTTTTTTTCTTTTACCCTGCAGATCCCAAATATAGACAACGGCATAAAGACAAAATCCCAGGGTGAATTACTACTTTCATTGAATTATTGATGAATATGGAATCTAATATTCCCCAACTTTTTTAAGCTAATGAGCAATGTAAATTGTTATATTTTAGGTAAACTGCTGCCGTGACACTGGAAGACACGTGAACAATGTTGGCATTTAACTCATTCACTGCCAGACGTGCAAAAATGTGTCCACTCCAGTGCCAGGGTTTTTGTCATTGTCACTTGAATTCCAATACCCACAGAATATTGAGTTTTAGGACTATATAAAGATTCAATACAGCGTCAGAAACCTTAGACTCTCTTCTTTCATCAGAAATAAATAGTTAATTCCTAAATTGTATCGGTCTGGAATAATATGAGATTGAAATGAGGGCGGCTGTCCAAAATGAAATTCTATACATACATGTTGGTTTCTATAGGTCTTTAACAACAGCTGAAGCTGGAACAAAGCGCTAACATGGAGTAAAGGGAAATTATGCCCCCTTGTGGAAGGGAAAACATTACCTGAGGCCATGGCCAGTGCTTTATTGGAACTCAAACAAGAAAAACGAAAACCTGAACAAATTCGAGAATGGCGGTCTACGTCATATTTTCAATTCCCGAATCAATTTGTGAATGTCAGTGAATAAGTTAATATTTGGTGTAATATAACTAGTGAGACTGTTCCATGAAAATTTCAAATCGATTGCTTGACATTAGAAAAATGAGTCAGCACATCATAGATGGAACATTAATTCTTTCCAATTGACCTGCAGTACCTTTGCATTGCTGTGCAAAAGTATGTGTGAAGATTAATTAGCAGTGCAGCACATTCCTTTTATGGTGTATTGAAACCTCCCATTCAACGATAATCTTTTCTGGGAATTGGGCAACCCTCAGTCGACCTTACGAACTTAAAAATAAATGACTCTGAAAAAATCTGAATGTATATCAAGACTTCAAAATTGAAAAATTCAGCATGCAATGTAATGCAAAGCTCACTATTCCAATCTGACTTTATTTTCCTGATAACTTGGCAAAAAATTATCTTCTTAGCATGTTGCAATATAGATGTTCCCCTGTGCATATAAGTAATGAATCCTTCAGAATTAATTTGTATGCCATGCTTGTTTTTGTGCATCAACTCATTTGTCTTTGTCAAAAGCTGCACATTGGCTTTCCTCCGTGGATCGCTTTACTTGGATCAGACCATGTTATGACAAATGCTCTCATATTTCCCCAACATACATTTAACGGGTGATAAAGCCACACACAGCTTTTAAAGACCCCCTCTAGCTCTAATTCTGCCTGAGCGTTCACTCATGCGTATGCAACTTTGCGTGCATCGTAGTAAATATGAGCTATAGAGGGGAGGGGCAGGGTGATCTACTTGTACTGTACTGCTGTTGGTTTTTTTATCCCCCTCGTCGACCCCACCCCAGTCTCCGGCGAGAGCGAGAGAGTTAATTTATCTTGCTATCAATGGTGGGTAAGCAAATTCTGTCAGTTGAGAGTTATTCAAAGTAATTATCCCCCTCTGTGTTCACTAATAGGAGTTCAACCCCCTACCTCCTTGTTCCTTTGACCTGCCTGGTCATTGGGTCTCCGTAGTGAAAACGGGTCCAGCAGAGTCATTAGGGCCATGCCTCGCCTTTGTCAGCATGTTCGTTGGTCCTGCGGGAGACGTTTTGTTTGATTCCTGCAACAACGTCCAGGCAGACGAATGTTTGGGAAATTTGTTTGCATGCATTGGCACATTGGCAGTTGACTTAACAAACACACTTAATCTTTGCCTAACCTACATTTTATGAAAAGCTTTTTGTGCTCTTAAGACATCCTTACTGATCACTCGTGCAAGGCCACCAGCTCTCATCCATCTGTCCTCCTACTTTTGTGTCACATTTTCACGTGAGCTGACAAAACACAGCTGCTCATCGGCCTTAACGCCTGTGCCTTCACCGTGTGACAGCAACATCATCTCCTTGAGTTGAGTGAATTTGAAGCGTTGGCCTTTTGTCACGCACAGCTGATCAAATCTGACACCACACTTTTCCCTGGCCTTCTTCATTTTTTATTTATATCATTGTACAACAGCAGGAATCCAACTTGGATTTACATACGCATATGCTACTGTCAGGCCAATGAAAAGCGTAGAATACCTTGCATGTTTCGCACAATCTGCCATCCCTTTTTTCAGAAGATGGCAACAAACAAGCTCACACATAATTACTGCCTTAAACTTTAATAACTCTCAATTGATCTATTCTCATTCCTGAGTTGATCTGGCTTCCTATTCGTCCTCCAATGTAATTATAATTGTACAGCCTTAATTCTGGTGTTTACCGCCTGGTAGGCACACACTCACTCAAACACGTGTTCCTGCATTCTGAAGATGGATTATCAACAAGTATGTGTCGCTCTTAATAGGTTCTGAAAGGCCTATTCTGTTTGTCGAGTCAGCAGCTGGAGAAACCTAAACTGAGAATGTGCAAGTGACAAAAAATCGAGTTAAACTAAAATAATAGAATGGTGGAATGAGCCTCAATGTGTCAATGGTTCATTGTGGTTATTAATGGCGTTCTGTCCATAGAGGTCAATGGTAGGGCATGGTTCCTTTACATACACTTGCTTGATATCTTGATACGATGACAGGCTCGGGACACAAACACTGGATCTATCTTGAAGTTGGCCTTAGTTCGCCATAAATGAAATATTTTGTACAATTTTGTGCTTGCCCAACCTTTTAGGAAGCGTTAATTAAGGCAAATGTAAATTTGGTAAATATATTAAATCTGGTTATTTAACTCATTCGCTGCCATTCCCGAATTTATTCGGGATTTCAAAAGGGTGACGTGGGGCGCCATTCCCAAATTTGTTCGGGTTTTGAGTTTTCTTGCGGGGGGTGCGGATCAAGCTCTGGTCAGACCTATGTCAATGTTTTTGTCTCTCACGAGGGGGCAGCATTTGCCTTTTGTTCAGCCGCCCCCACTTCAAGCTTAGATATCTCCGGACCCATATTACTTACAAATGAACTATTTTTTTTTCTGATGAAATAAGAGAGTCAAAAATTTCTTACACTGCATTAAATATGTAGTCTTAAAACTCAATATTCTGTCGGTCCTGCAATTTGAGTGAAAATGACAAAAACCCTGGCACTGGAGTGCACATCGTCTGTTAAACCTGATTATTTGAAGACTGTTGTTTGAGTCAGACTTTCTTTTTCATTCCAAGAAAAAAGACAATGACTCATCGTCTAGTGTTCAAAAGAAGCCCATATATTTGATACCACCTGTATTCAAAACGCTCCGGGCAGGTTTAAACAACTGCCTTTATTTGCAAACCAGGTTTGACATGCTGATGATAGTTATTGCAGTGAACTCTTGGTCACACTCATTGTTTACACCTTCTGTTTTTGTTAGAATTCTTTAGCTTCCTTCGCACCAATGAAAGTTCAGCGTGTCTGCCCCGAGGTCCTTGTCTAGCCTTCGCCTTACTCCTCTTCACAGGATCGGCCTTGCCTGAGATACACAATTAGCAAAGACTTTCTGACGTGTGAACACAACAAGCCTGCTTTAAGGCACTGAGGACAGCGTTGGCGGCATCCCACTCATCACTGCATGCAAACATGTCTTTGACAGATGCACACAAACAAGTGTATGCGAGTTTTACGGAGATGTGCATATTTAGGAGTTGCGGGGGTCATCTCGCTTTCGATAATGCTAAGGAGTGCTGTATGGGTCTCGGAGAAGGCTGGGTTGAGGCTCGTCAATGAAAGCAAAGCATATTCATTCAGACAGTTCTCCCCTGCAGAGCTTGCTTTTCTCTTTGTCGGCAGTCTGCTTCCTTTTGCCTCTCCACAGCTGTCTCAGGTGATGCCATGCATTTTTAATAGATGCTATAAAGAGTGCTGGCTGCTCACACAAGTTAGCCACAGGCTGTAGAAATGTCAGCAATGGAGAGCAGATTTTGTTCAAATACAATACACGCATTTAAAAGAATGTTTTAAGAGGGCAGCATAAACCAAAAAAAAATGGAATGTTTGGAATTTGTTGGTGTTCATGAATTTTCTATATTTGCCCTCTCTGACCCTATTTTTTTCTCTATATATATATATATATATATATATATATATATATATATATATATATATATATATATATATATATATATATATATATATATATGTATATATATATATATATATATGTGTGTGTATATGTGTGTGTGTGTGTGTGTATATATATATATATATATATATATATATATATATATATATATATGTAGCTATCTATGTAGCTATCTAGCCAGATAGCTATCTAACTATCTAGCTAGCTTGTTACCGTGGCAGCTTGCTAGCTATCTAGCTAGCTATCTCGCTACAGTATCTTTAAAAAGTTTGCCCCCCATAGGGCTAAAATGCAAATTCTGTGCTAAAATCTTAAATTGACAAAAACAACTATAGCCATGACATTCATTATAATAAAACAATCACATTAAAGGGATATTTCCCTTATGTAGCCATTTTTAGCAGTGAAATTACTGTAAATGTCTCATGAGTTTAATAATTTCAATATTTTGTATGTACAGTTAAAATATGTTTTTCCACCTGCTGTCAACCGTAAATCATATCATATTTGCACATTAGTCGGGGGATTAAGCAACCACAGCTTAGTTTGTGAATGAGCCTGTGTTGAAATCTCCTGTGACAATCCATTTTACAATAGCTTTATTTGGAGCCAATGATACTTTTGCCTTTGGATTGTATGTTTGAATGAATTATGGACAATATACATCCATGGGGTTTATTTGAAACATTTCTATTCTGTTTGTGTCACTGTGATGCATCATTGGTGTCCTTCTTGCAGGGCCACCATGTCTTACGTGTCCGTGTCAATGAATAACAACAGACTATTTAAGTCAGTGTCTCACCCAACACTTCATATCTGTCCATTCTGCCACTTGACATTTTGGCTGTTTTTCTGTCTGGCTCTACAGGGTTAGAAAGTGGTGGCGTGACATTGCAGGAGCCCATCTCAGAAGGGGAAATTGAGAGCTCAGCCCCCGTCACGCTTCGCTGTCACATTGACGGACACCCACGGTAAGTTCACCCCATATTCTCAAGAACCTTTTTTTTATTATTATAAGGATACTGCAAGATAAAAACCAGTTAAATCTGTCATAGTCCATCATCTGTCATCCTCCTCCTTAACCCTCCCTTCATGTCTTCCTCACAGGCCAACTTGCCAGTGGTTCAAAGATGGGGTGAAACTAACCGAGAAGAGCCATCAGATCAACAACAAGGAACGAACACTCACAATAAAGAGCGCCACCCCAGATGACAATGGTCTGTTCTATTGTTGCGCCAAGAACGCGGCCGGCCACGTCTGCAGCAACAGTAACTTCACACTCAACATCATAGGTATGTCCAATACGTATGTACAAGCAGGTGCACACTGTTTTTTTTTTACATTTCTTGCTTCCATGTCATGAAATAGAGAGAAACGGTGCGTTGTTAATTCAGTGTGACTAAGAAAAGGAAATAGTTCTTGATGAGAAGCATGCTCATCTTACATGTGGACACATGTAAGATAAACAGGCCAATGGAGCAGACCAACATAAGCAAGCTTATACGCCATATATCTGAATTGCTGCATGTTTACAAAACAGATGATGTGGATTGTTTTGCATCACTTGTAATTGTATTAGTTCTTCCCCACGTCATGATTTTTCCCCCATTGTATGTGTGCTTGCGTAACACGAGTAATACACCGCTAAGAAATAAAGTACATTCAGCATCTGTGTGAGAAACCTGATGCCCGCATCACATTAATTAGCCACCTGCAACACACACACACACACACACACAAATTGCACCTGTTTAATGCTAGCACCTGAGTGGAGGAAGAATGGATAATTACTGCGTTTTTGGTTACCCTATCCACCCTTAGCACTGCCATAGGGCTTCACTTTGAGGTGCATTTGACAGACTTGAGCAACATAGTCACACTGTAACAGTCTTGACGTGAAGTTCTTGGGTGGGCCAAGTGTGTAATATGAAGGCTCTCTAGACTAATATAGCCTTTTATCGACTTCCCTTCTGGCCATATAACAATGCAGAAATGAAACACGGTCTCTTTAATTTGACAAATTCCTACTTTTATGTCGCAACTGGGAAATTTTGCTGATGACGGTAATATGATGAACACTGTCAATGAATTAGTAGCCTACAGGCATACAGTATATGAAATCACAGTGGTTCTTTTAAAAAATCTGTAAAAAAATGAATTTATAAATCAAAAGGAGACATTTCAATTGAAGATTTCAGTCGGATTTGTGAGCTATCATAAATACGACTGCAAATTTTACTATTCAAGGTTATTACTCATTTGGTGTTGTGTGTTCTCATTCATCAGACCTACAAACTTGTTGAGTTGCTCCACTTTCAAATATATCCAGAATTTATTATTGATTTATTTATTGGAGAGTGACAACTTTGAAGGAAATACCACATTTATATTACAGTCTACCGATATTCATATTTTAAGCATATATTAAAGGGTATTGAATGAATTTCAGATTGTTCAGTAAAAATAAACCATTAAAAATGACATGTCACATCAAATTGCGAATTTCAGTACTGGGGTTTTTCACTTAGTCCCATTATATGTTCCAGCTGCCATATCCAAAAACAGTTTTTGATAAATCCGGGATCATTGAAAATTCCAGTGACCTAATAAAAACTATCTGGGGCCCCCTGTGGTGTTGACACATCCCAGCACCTGAAGGTCCAGCACCGCTGTTGGCACATTTTAATAAGTGCGCAGATGAGGTTGCGTTTGATGTTTTCAACACTTAGATATAATCAAGGACATGTTTGTCTCCCTCTTTTATAGATAAGAGCTTTCCTCGGCCAGTGGTCACTCCTGAGGACCAGGTGGTTATGAGGAATGAAGAAGCTGTGTTCCACTGCCAGTTCACGGCCGTGCCGCCTCCTGTTCTGGAATGGTACCACGAAAGCGAGCTGCTGGTCAATAAAACTCGGTGAGTCTTGATTACAATATTTTTTTTGTCTTCTCCTGTTGCCACATTGCTCCCTGCGTTCCTCTCACGATTCTCCCCCTATATGCATCAGCTCGACTTGTTTTATTGTCTAGCTGTGGTGCATTCCCTTGAGACCTATAAGATGGAACCCTGAAGTCATACTTTCAGCTTCCATTTTGCTGTGCAGCTCAGGCTTGAGATGAATTGCACATTAAGGAATGTTATTATGGAAATGCTGTCAAGTTCCTTTGAAATCTGCTGTATTTCATTTTAACGTGGGTGTTCTCTAGTTTATCACAAGAGACTCTGCAGCCTTCTAGTGTTCACACACTTAGCGGAAAAATAGAAGTCAAGTTGCAATCGGTTTACCAGCATGTCCCCTGTAACGCTTTCGATCATACTGTACGTGTGAACCAGCAAGCCTGCAGCATGCTGTGGTTAAAAAAACCTGTCTAGGTGCATGATAATTTTTTTGAAAAATAATTATCGGTCAGTTTATGTTCCTCAGGGTTCGCTGCACAAAAGTCACTAGCAAATAGGACACTGTGCATCGTTGCTGCTGCCTTACTTGAAAATCATCGTACCACACCGAACGTCACACAGAGACACTTCAGCCGTCTTAGAATTGCATGTGACCGTAAGCAGAATCCCTTTTTGAGTTGAAATTTAAAGGCCTGCATGGTGGTTTGCTACATCTGCCTGTATTTAAATGGTAAATGAATGAGGCTTCGTGTCGTCCGCTCATAGTTTATTAGTCATGTCAGCACCGCAGAAAATGTGCCTCGTGTTGTCATCATGCTGTGCGATATTGCCTCCACATTCATTGCAGTGTCGACTTGCGGATGATCACATCACCAAGGGAGTGGTGGTGACTTGGCTGTGTGAATTTTAGCACTCAAAGCAGAGCTCCAGACTGCCTCTTATGGTGGCACACTGCCAATGTGTTTGCAGATTGATTTAAATTATTATTTTTATTTACTGTTCTTAACTAATTCACTGCCATTCGCGAATTTATTCGGGAATTGAAAATATGACGTAGAGTGCCATTCCTGAATTTTTTTTTTTTTTTTTTTTGTTTTCTTGTTTGGGTGCCTGATAATGTGCTGGCAATGGCCTCTGGCAATGTTTTTCCCCTTTCCACTAGGGGGCAGCATTTCCCTTTTTTCCATGTTAGCGCTTTGTTCTGTCTTCAGCTTGTTGTTAAAGCGCTCTCTAAACTAATATGTATGTATTTCATTGTATTGTATTGTATATGAGCCACCCTCATTTCGAGCTCATATCACTCCAGACCGTTTATAATTTAAGAATAAACTTTTTTTTCTGATGAAAGAAGAGAGTCCAAGGTTTCTTACGTTGCATTGAATGTTTATGTATTCCTAAAACTCAATATTCCGTGGCTCCTGGAATTTGAGTGACAATGACAAAAACCCTGGCACTGGAGTGTACACGTTTTTGCAGTGTCTGGCAGTGAATGAGTTAAACACGCTTGTGCTCTGCACTTGTGCTCATTTATCATAATGCAGTGAACATGAAAGGTGTACGTTTACTTTGTACGTTTTTGTTCTATGTGCGCTACATGTTCCTCTTTTCGGCTGTAAAATTTCAGTTTCGAAGCCACCCGACTCAGAATCTAAATAAATAAAAAATACTTTGCAGCCCAGCAAACAGTTAAAAGTAAATTCTTCAAGTCGCTGATACAATATTTATTGATTAGGGCAGAAGATTACAGTCCTGTGTCATCAGTTCATCCCAGTCTTGCTTTGTGTACATAAAAAAATATATAATGTCATCAACAATATGGCCACAAGACAATTTTGCAGTTATGGAAACATTTTCCCCGGAGACAGATAAATAAAATATAAATTAGATGTTGCTATGACAACTGCTGTCTTTGGAGATATACAGTATTTCATATTTTCTCCAGTGAAAGCACACTTCTACTTGGTAAGAAGACAGCCATCACAAAGCATGCTTTCATCCTACTTTTTTGAACCGAGATGAAATGAAACCGACATTGCAGTGTGTTGCTGCCACTCCCTCACTTAGCCACCCCAGATGTGGACAGCCTGTAATTAATTCTCACCCTGTCCGTCACTGCCAATGAATGACTGTTTAGCCTGCAGGAGGTCAACTTGAGCCATTAAGATGGGGCTCCGCTGTCACAAGACATTTTAAAAATAACTTGTGAGGTCGGACACTTGTTTGTGTGCAGCGTCAAGGTACTTTATTTGCCTTAACTCATTCACTGCCAGACATGCAAAAATGTGTCCACTGCAGTGCCAGGATGTTTGTCATTGTCACTCGAATTCCAGGACCCACAGAATATTGAGTTTTAGGACTCCATAAACATTCAATGCAGCATAGGAAAACTTAGACTCTCTATTGGACTGAAAAAGACCCCACCACAGGCTCGTGTTAAACCAAAGAGGACACAAAAGAAAATTACGGTCGAGCAGAAGAAGGAGATCATCGAAAAACACCAACAAGGCGTGCGTTTGTGTGACTTAGCGTACCAGTACGCTAAGTCGACCATTGCTACGTGTGGCTAAGGGTGTTTCTGTGTTGTCGAAGTAACGGTCTCAGGCAATAGAAGAGGTTGAAAAACTTCTGTTGATTTGGATTAACAAAAAGCTGCTAGCACGAGACAGTGTGAGTGAGGGCATTATCGCCGAGAAAGCACGGCAACATCAAGAGGCAACTACATCGACCATCACAAAAGTAAATAAAATGACTTTATTATATAGTACAGTTTATTTCTTTAATTACAATGCAATAGCACATTTATTATACATAAAATAAGGTATATTTTCTGTAGTTTTAAGGCTTATTTCGTAGAAAATTATGTTTTATGGGGACCTGGGAACGGATTTTTCTAATTTTAATGGTTTCTTATGGGAAATAAATGTTTGGCAGACAAACCTTTCGCCTTACACACTTTCTGGGAACCAATTAAGTTCGTGAGCTGAGGTATCACTGTAATTCCTAAATTATATGGCTCTGGAGTTACATTAGCTCGAAATGACGGCAGCTGTCCAAAATCCAATGCAATAAATGTGCATACAGACAGTATTGGTTTATATAGCACTTTAACAACAGCTGAAGCTGGAACAGAATGCTAACATGGGAAAAGGGGAAATGCTGCCCCCTTGTGGAACGGAGGGCAGGCCATGGCCAGCGCTTTACCAGCACCCAAACAAGAAAAAAACTAAACCCGAACACATTCGGGAATGGCGGTCTACGTGTTATTTTCAATTCTCGAATAAATTTGTGAATGAGTTCATTACAACTAACTTGGTTTCCCTGGATCAATATGATTCTGAAAAACTCCTTGGTACCCTTTACACGATTGGGCTACTGATGCACTGGTTGCATGAAAAATGATTGAGCGGTGTTGTTTATTTTCTCTCCAGTGTATTCCTGCTGTCCAACGGTTCACTGCTCATCACCCAGGTGAAACCCAGGAACACAGGCTTGTACAAGTGTGTTGGCCGCGGTGTTAGCGGCTCCCAAGTCACACATGAGGCTTCCCTACTCATAGCAGGTACTCGTGTGTGTGTGTGTGTGTGTGTGTGCACACACACATACCCATTCACATCCATATTTGCAGCAGTTAAACCGCTTGGAGATAAGCACCAAAAACCGTTGTTTTATCTGAGTGTGTGATATCATTTATGTTATGTACATTATCGCTCTGCCTTCTGTTGGCTCTTTCACAGAGCCATATCTCAGCAGATAATCACATTTGCTTATCAATATCTGGCTCGGCTATATATCCTCCTCACCCTGAAGATAATGCAACACCTCACTTCTTTCTCTTTGTGTGTTTTGCCTATTGAGCTGATTACAACATCACATGCAAGTCAATATAGAATAACAGATGGAATTCCCTTATGAGATTTTACATTTACAGCATTCAGATAATCATTTTATTAGCCTGGTGGGCTACATCATCTACTCAAAATAGTAGTAAGTGTGCATTATCAATTGATATATGTATTTTTGGATATAGAGAAACCTATTTATATTATTCTTGTGATGTATAAATCGCTTTGCCTTAGTCATTAATTTTTAACTCGTTCACTGCCATTCCCGAATTTATTTGGGAATTAAAAATATGACGTAGAGCCCCATTCCCGAATTTGTTCGGGTTTTGTTTTTTCTTGCGGGGGGGGGGGGGTGTCGATAAAGAGCTGGTCAGACCCTGGCAGTGCTTTTACCCTTCCACGAGGGTACGTCATTTGCCTTTTGTACAGCCGCCCCCATTTCAGGATCAGATAAGTCCAGACCTATATAATTTAGGCATTAACTATTTTTTTTTGATTAAAGGAGATAGCCTAAGGATTCTTATACTGCATTAAATATTTATATAGTCCTAAAACTCAATATTTTATAGGTCCTAAAATTTGAGTGAAGATGACTAAAACCCTGGCACTGGAGTAGACACATTTTTGCACATAGTCTGGCAGTGAATGAGTTAATAGAATGTCTCTTTGGGATTACAAATCTGGATGATGAGTACCATTATTTGGGATAATAAAGTATATCACCGTTGCTTTTAATGAGTCCATGTGAGTCGATTTGGAATAGCTGCCGATACTGATTCACATTCCAATTGGCAATACAGTGTGTTGAGGAAGAACGATCAAATTCATCTCAATTATCTTTTTTTCCACAGAAGAAAAATATCCCAGGAAGATACCTTTACACGACATAAAAAAACAGGACAAATCCAATCTTTTTCATCCGATACCGATCAGCCAAATATCATGTGATCGCCCCAGATTTCCGATCATGTGGTCAGATCGAGACAACCCAAGAAATGACATTGTATAATGTACCTACGGCAAACAAAAACTGCATGACTCAACCCTGCTGAGATGAAAGTAAAACATGGTCGAGACACATGACACCTATTATATGATGTCACCCATAATAGTGTCTGTTGCGCTCTGAATGGTTCACCAAAAAGTACATGACTGTTGCAGTTTAAAGTCGGGCCAAACTGTGGATTAATCCGACTGTCCTGCAAGTGCATGCAAGTCAAACATTTTGAACCTGCTGAAGACAGGAATTTCTTTCTTTTAACAATCCCGAGGGTTTTTTTTTCCCTCCTCCAAACCTCTTTTTTTTTGGGGGGGGGGGGGGGGGTGTTAAATGAAATCCGACTGCATCTACAGTTTTAGCCCAGTGAACCGCAGCTCCATTTAAATACCTTAATTCACTTAATCTGATGGTAATCCCTACAGGAATTAAAGGGGCTTGTGTCACAATAGAAGTCATTATTTGGTGACAAGTTTAAACAGTCTCTCCATCATAGTTCCACTTCCACCTCCTTCATTTCACCACCCTCCTGTCCCCCTACTTCTTTCCCAGTTCAGCCTTTCTTTCATCTGCTGAAATATGTGCCTTTTCCCTCTGTTCATATTTACCTGATTCTGATCATTGACTGGAAACCTTTGGAGGCGGTGACCGATTTTAGTCTCCTTGGCCAATAAAGTTTTAATGTCTGTTATAATTATCCTACCCCATAACGTATCATATGGTTTCGCAAGGTTTTGTGCGTCTTTGTAGCAGATTACACGCCATTGATTGTATAGCTGCTGCCAAATTTTGGTATGGCTCACCAAACAAAGACCCCTGTTAATTTAATTCCCTTACTTAAAACAATCAACCGTATATTGTCAGTCTGCTACTGTTAATTTTGTTCCCGTAATGCTGGGGGAGAAAATTGAGTTTGATTTTATAATGCCGCCAACCTGTCAACAGATCTGTAAGCAAAATCTCATTGTTGGCACAGGTGTCAAAGTCAAGGCCCGGGGGCCAAATCTGGCCCACCACTTCATTTTATTCGGCCCACGAAAGCAAATCGAACTTCATGAAGCGTTCTAAATTGCGAACAAAAATTTCCAATTGACCCATGTAAACCACAATAACAGTTATTATTCTTGACTTCAGATTTGAAAACTAGGTATTCATCAATTTGTTGTCCGTTCTATATATCGTATATGGGAGGGGCGTAACATTCCTATGGCTTCCCCAAATTCATAACGTCCCTCAGGAGGAAACCGGCACTAGAATGTGGCCCGCGTCAAAAAATGACTTTGACACTCCTATTGTACGGTATTCAAAATTGAATCAAAAGTCAGTTTGCAATTACATTTTCTATCATTTCACAGTTATGTTTCCATCCCCTGTTTTTTTCCACACCACAGAGATTGATGACATGATGCCCAAGATGTCAAAGGTTTTCACAGCGGACACCCTGCAGCGGGTTCCTTGTAACCCCCCACGGGGACGACCCCGGCCCGAAGTCTGGTGGGAGAGGGAAGGTCAGCGGGTGCCCACAGAGGGACGAGTGTACCAGGATGGCTCGGATCTGGTGTTCAGTCCAACGGAGGCGGGCGATTCTGGTGTCTACACCTGCATAGCTCAAAACAAGGCAGGCCGCAGGACTCAAGAAGTGACATTCACTGTGGCCAGTGAGTCCAAAGCAACTTCAAATATATAACACATTATTCTTAACTGTTTCAAAAATTTCTTTTTTTAAGAAATAAGAGTCACGTAGTCAAGGAAATAAAAAATGGGAAAACACTTTATTATTTTCCTTTAATTGTTGATAATTAGTGTCAGTAAGTCAAGCTAAGTTATCTGCACAATGGTTCCGCCTGTCATGCAGTTGATTACTTGGCTGTTACAATTACACTGCATGTTTGAAAAGGACTTTAAAATGATATACGCATATTTTCTCCTGCAGCCGCCCCAGTGTGGGTAACAAGGCCCCAAGATAGTCGTTTGGAAGAAGGTAAACCGGGTTATCTGCACTGTCACGCCAAAGCAACTCCTGAACCTGAGGTCACATGGCTTCGCAACAACATCATGATCACAGCAGAGGTCAGTTGTCTTGGTCGCATTCCAAAGTGGTCTGTGTGATGGCTCCTTTTGAGGCTTTGGAGATATGTGGACATATGCAGGATAGATGTTTGACTTCCTCTTTGATCTATGTTGATGTATATCGCAACATGGTTGTTAAACGTTAAATTGCGTACCTTATTAATTGTTACCAGTGGCGGCCGCCAAACCCTACAAGGCCTTATCTGCTGGCCTAAAAATATCTTGATCACAGACTGATGTGGATTATATTTTGTCCATGAATTCTTATTAAATTATTCTGAATTGTCTTTCAGCTTCCTTACATTACCTTTCCCCTGTTGCGCTGCTTCCAAATGTGTGTTTTCGTATTTAAGCATTTAACCAATCACATTTCAACAATCATTTGTTACCAAGGTCAGAAATCAACCTGGACGCCTTCACAATCAGTTCTGTCTGCTCTGGAGGATAAAAATCAATGGTGATGAAACAGTTGCTATAACCAATCAGATTTTGAGTTAGCAACCCAAAAGGGTACAACGCCTACTTGAAGCCACTGGTCAGAGTTTTCACAAACGATGATTGGCTAGTGACTAATCAATCATCGTCTCTGATCACAACCCGCTAGTAACAAGAGCATACTGGCCAAAGCTAGCACACTGTATCGACAGCGAGCCGCATAAGCAAATATATTGTGTTGAATATCAGTTTTGTCAACCCACAATGGCTGAAGGAAGAGAAGAAATGGATTTGGTTGGAGATTTACTTTTAAAGCCATTTTCAAGGACCTTTTAAGAAAAAATTGGTCAGTTATTTCCAAGCTAATGGTAGCCTCTAGTGGACTTAATCACGCCACACTTTTTTCAGTCTGGATTGATTCAGACGTAGCACTACTGAAGGCCTAGCGATGAAATATACGGCCCGCCACGGCTTGTTACTCTGCTCCTTTTCTTCCTGTCATTCAGATAAACAAAGATCGTAAATACACGCACAAAAAGGAGAACTCGTTTTTTTCATAATGTTGTACACATGTCATGACAATTTAACTGGGCTTATCGTGAGCATTTCTTGCCAGGACTCCCGTTTTAAACTGTTCCCGAACGGCACACTGAGAATCAACAGCGTTGAGGTATACGACGGACAGATGTACGGCTGCGAGACTAAAACCGTGGGTGGTCGACTATCTGGCCAGGCCAGAGTCACCGTGCTCGGTAAGACTGCAAGATTCATTTTATCCAAGTATGTTTGGAGTCATTCCAAAAAAGATCAGTGATATAGTGCTCAGACAAAATCTAAAACAAATGTGGTGTTGCCTTTGGGTCTGTGCTTCTTAAAATAGGAAGAGCTGGAAGACACCCATGGAGGTGTTGAATGTGACTCATGTACAGCAGCTTGAGTCTGACATCCATTTTAATATTTT
This sequence comes from Hippocampus bargibanti, assembly GCF_051943395.1. Lineage (NCBI taxonomy): Eukaryota > Metazoa > Chordata > Actinopteri > Syngnathiformes > Syngnathidae > Hippocampus > Hippocampus bargibanti. Next base: position 16,966,248 of record NC_142746.1, read on the forward strand.
TATTTCCTCGAAGATCAATGCTTGTGCGGATGATCTGATGCGTCATTGTTATGTCTGGGCGCTTTTTCTGTTTATAAGATGCTTATCTCTAATACTTTTTAGATTCTCTCGTGTGCTTTAAAGGACAACCGACATCTCCGGACAAGTTGTGTCCATAATTTATAAAATCGCTTCAAATGACTTCTACCGAGCGTATTTTACATATAGCTATATTTTACGTTTTAAGACTCGCGCTGAATATTCCGGAAGTCTTGTTTTTGAGTTGGTGACGAGTCCTCACCCTACGTCACTGAAGGAACGCCCCTCACCGAGAAAGGACCACCTCAATGCATTTTGAGATACTTTGTTTGGTCTGAAAACTTCGTGTTGATGGCGAAATTAGAAGGAAAACACATAAATAACGCAATGGTGAATCATTGTATGTTACACCGAGACAACTCTTTGATATTCGTTGACAAAAATTCCAAGGTGAAGAATAAAACTATTTCCAACTGAGCTCTGCCGCCATCTTCTGCATTTTCTGTGACACTACACCTCAATCTTCTGTCAAAATGACCATGAAGACCTTCTTTAATCGATTGCAAACATGTATGCTTTCCTCTTCAGAACTATTTGAATCATATTCATAACTGGATGTGTAACAAGAAAGCATATTCTCCGAATCTGAAGCCATTGTTTTGATACTCCAGCAGGGCAAGACGTCTTGGGGTGATGTCACGAACTGGGGGTTGGACTTTCTGAAAATGCCCAATTTGCAGCTCAATTTTTTGCAAATTTTGGACACTTTAAGTCATTTTTATTGGTGTTTTGCATTTGACTAAAAATATCAGCCTGCGTGTTTTGGGTATTTTAGATGCTATAAAACGTTTTTCTGATGTCAGTTAGGACACAAAAAAGTGATGTCGGTTGTCCTTTAATAGTTAAGGTGTATTTTCAAAGTACATAAAGCACTGAGCATTTGTTTTTAAAGCATTTCATTTGAATATGTCGCATTTGAAGTGGTAACTACTGTTCTCAACAGTTAACTCACGACTGCCGTATATTTTTCTGTGCATATATTGACTCGTTTCAGAAAAGCTCAAGTTTACCCCAACGCCACAACCCTCCCAGTGCCTGGAGTTGGATAACGAGATCACCATCCAATGCTCAGCGAAAGGCAGAGAAACTCCCACCATCCGTTGGACTAAAGCAGGTGTGCTCGTACATCTCATTACCCAACTTGTGTCAAAATAAAAAAATCATCTGAAGAAAAGAAAGTGTTGATAATAAATACAATTTATTCATTTTGTCCCAGTTCACTATCACTCAACAAACTCACAGTAAATGTAACTAAATGTACTGCAGCTCTCATACGCACATTAATGCACTCGAACCTTTCAAGCAAGGAATTACAAACTACCCTGTGCCTATTTAATAATAATAATAATACATTTCATTTTTAAGTGCCTTTCAAAACTCCCAAGGACACTTTCCAGTCACGTGATCTTTTTTATGCTTTTCTCAATGTCCTCTGTCTTCTTCTGTACAAGAAGATGCTTTTAAGTCAATATAAATCAAGCAATTTGAATGATGCCTGAAGTGCTCTGACCTAATGATCATCATCAATTGTTTGCAATGCACCTGCAGTATGAGGCAATATGAAGACAAATTCATTTGATTCTAATATCCCTCGTCTTCCGATGTCCCTGCAGACGGAGGAGACCTTCCACCCCACGTGGACCAGAAAAACGGCCAGCTTCACTTTTCCAAAGTGACCCGCAGTGACGCGGGCAATTACACCTGCATCGCCTCCAACAGCCTTCAGGGGGAGATCAGAGCTTTGGTGTCCCTCACAGTGGCAGGTAAATCATAATTGTGCACGCAGGGAGCTTTCATTGGTCGTTCTGAGTTAGTGGTAACATTTACTGGCTCTTGGTGGTCTTTTTACAGCCTAATAATGAATTACATTTGGCCACCAGAGTGTGACTGTGAGCAACCGCAGATGCCACAGCCTTTTTAGTTTGTGCCCGCATGAGACCAAAGAGTAACTTAAGATAATGTTATGTGTGTGTGCTCCTCCGTCACTTTTCTTGTGCACTGTTAGTGTACATTCGCTTTAAAGTGGAGCCTGAGAATACGACGGTGTACCAGGGCCACACGGCAATACTGCACTGCCAGGCCAGCGGAAACCCTGAGCCTCATATCCACTGGATGGTGAAAGACAAGACGCTGGACATCAGTAAGAATCGAAGGTAACTTCAAAATAGTACGGCTACTTTCACCTCTGCATCTTTAAAAAAAAAATCATGATGGGTAATGATTGGGCCTTCAGATTAAATGTATTATGTTCTTGTTTTTCTTAACTCATTCACTGCCATTCTTGAATTTAGCATGACATGGAGCGCCAATCCCGAATTTGCTCGTGTGGGGGTGCGAATCAAGCTGCGGTCAGACCTCTGGCAATGTTTTTCCCTCCCACGAGGAGGCACCCACCCCGATTTCCATTGCAGACAACTCTAGAGCCAAATAAAATCGGCATAAATGTTTTTTTTTTCTAATGAAAGAACAGAGTAAGGATTCTTACACTGCATTGAATGTTTATGTAGTCCTAAAATTCAATATTCTGTTGGTCCTGCAATTTGAGTAAACATGATAAAAACCCTGGCACTGCAGTGGACACATTTATGCACATCGTCTGGCAGTGAATGAGTTAATATTATTCTTCGTCTTATTATTGTGGTTGTTGTACTAAAAAACGGGTGCAAGAAAAACAATGAGGGTTGGAATCAGCACAAAAAAAATCGAGAGAAGTTGCCTTGCATGTCGAATAAAAAAAAAAACATTTAAATTGTGTTCATTAGAGAAATTAGAACATAAGTGTCTTCAGTGCTATATTTTGTATGGAATGTATGTTTAAGGCCTATAGCCCTTTACATAAGTATCTTTAAGGTTTTTATAAATATGTTTAAGGCTTTTATAAGTAACCTGTATTGGTTTGTACTGAAAAATAAACATTTAATAAAATATATGCTCGATAAAGATATGTACATGTACAACTGGAGCGAACACTACATATGTTACTACAAAACTGTTCATATGTACCATTGTTCGTAACTCGGGTGTTTGTAAGTAGGGGAGTGTTTGTAGTTACGACCATTCCGTAAGTTGTTGCTCAAATAACATGATCTTGAGGGACACTTATCCTCTTGCAAATGCTGATAACAGCTTTCATGACCACAGTGATGGGGCTGAGCTAGTGCATGCAACAAAATGAGTGGCTAGTCACTTTTTTGCATGGCTAACAAGATGCTTTACAATAACACAAAATATTGTTTCCTTAAAATTGTCATTCTGTCCCTCAGGATCCAAAAGATGCCCAATGGTTCCCTTGTGATTGCAGACGTCACAACAGATGACACTGGCAGATATACTTGTGTGGCTGGAAACAGCTGCAGCATCAAAGACCGTGTGGCTCAGCTTTATGTTGTAGGTCAGTTCCGTGTATGCACACACATACGCACAAGGCGCAACTCAATATGCCTTCCCACTCCTCCTGCTAATCACCTTGGCAGGTTAAACATCATGGCTACTTGTATTCCATGACAGCTGTCTCTGGTGGGGTGGAACTAGGCAGATAGATGTAATACTGTTTTGTCTCTTCTATTTTGTCTGAAGTTGCAAAATAGTCTCCCTTTCATTCTGTCTGTTAGAGAACTGCAAATATAGTCACACTTCCAATTTCTACCATATAAGATAAATATTCCCGGTATAGATTCTTAAAGGACAACCGACGTCACTTTTTTGGTTTTTAACTGATATCAGAAAAACGTTTTATAGTAGCTAAAATGCCCAAAACACGCAGTATGATATTTGTATTTAAATGCAAAACACCAATCGACTTAAAGTGTCCAAAATCTGCTAAAAAATTGAGCTGCGAATTGGGCATTTTCAGAAAGTCCCGCCCCCAGTTCGTGACGTCACGCCAAGATGTCTTGCATTTCTGGAGAATCAAAACAATGGCTTCAGATTCGGAGAGTATGCTTTCTTGTTACACCTCCAGTTATGAATATGATTCAAATAGTTCTGAAAAGGAAAGCATACATGTTTGCAATCGATTAGAGAATTTATTTCTGCCATTTTGAGGCAACATTGGGGGAAAATCTCTCACACAAAAAAAGAGGCACGAAATGGCAACCTCCTGTGGCCACCTCCGTTTCCACAGGCTGATAAATTCCTTATATGGAGCTTGGACACCCTCTTCTGGCGGCTTTTGGGTGCAACACGAGGTTTTCAGACCAAACAAGTACAGCAAAATACATTGACATGACGGAACGACTGCTACAATGTGTCTTTTTTTCGGTCAGGAGCGATCCTTCAGTGACGTCACGTACGGACTCGTCACCAACTCAAAAAGAAGACTTCCGGAATATTCAGCGCGAGTCTTAAAACATAAAATATAGCTATATGTGGTGGAATCTTATTAAAATACGCTCAGTAGAAGTCATTTGAAGCCATTTTACAAATTATGGACACAACTTGTCCGGAGACGTCGGTTGTCCTTTAAAGTACAAATCACTAAATAAATATACTGTTTATTTTTTCATTTGACATTTCCATGATGACAGGTGAGGCACGTCACTGATTATTAATGTACCACTTTGATGTCTGCACCCTCACAGACAAACCGGCCCATACGCATGACGAAGATGAGGACAGAGCACCCTACAAGATGATTCAAACTATCGGCCTTTCTGTGGGGGCGGCTGTGGCGTACATCATCGTGGTGCTCGGCCTCATGTTCTACTGCAAAAAGAGGCGCAACGCCAAAAGGCTGCACAAGCGTCCAGATGGAGAGGAACCAGAGATGGAGTGCCTCAATGGTATGCCTCTATGATGGAGACACATATTTTGAAGTCTTGTTGTTTTATTACGCCAGGCCTTCTCATGCAATGGTATAAAGTATTGCATTGGAAAAGGAAAACTAAGATTTAGCTATCTTTGTTAGAATTCACTGTATACATTTGATTAGCCTTTATCCGTCTCGCAAAGAGAAATTTACAAATATATAAATGAAATCTTAATGTAGAAATAACTTAATTTCCGCAGGGAATTATATAGAGGTGCTACTCTTTCACATTTTCAAATCATAGTACATTTTTGGGGCGGTCGGGCATTCAGATTTTTGGCAATTCCTGCATTTCTTCAGCTTCATTTTCTTCGGGCTTGAGAAGTGAATGTGTTTGCTGCCCTCTTGTGTTCATTCGGTGAACTACAGTGGAAAAATATGACGTCTCTAATAATACGCAGATGAAGCTCAATGAATTACAATTTTATGAAGACATACGTTTATCTATTTTAATCGAATGAAATTGAATTGATTTAGTTTTCTCATGTATGTCCATGCTTGTTATGGGACTTTTATGCCAGACACCCACTGTTATTACTTATACATACATTATACATATCTAAAATGCAAACATTTTCATTTTGCACACCTACACTCATGTGAACACCCATATTGTCAAAAACGTTTTGAAATTTTCATACTCATAATGTATTGTGTCTCTCAAGGAGGGGCTGTTCAACAAAATGGCCACACCACCACTGAGATCCAAGAAGAGGTGGCACTCACTAATATGGGTACCATGGCAACAACCGAGAAACGCCACAGCCACGTTAACAACGACAAGCTGTACTTCCCCCGAGCAAACCTGCAGACGATCACTACCTTAGGTAACTTAAGTTCACTTCCTGGATGTATCAAGTGAAGAAACCAAGCCTGTTGCGGCGGTTAGCACACTGTGACGTGCCATGCAGGAAAAGGAGAGTTTGGGGAGGTGCTGCTGTCCAAAGCCAAGGGCATTGAGGAGAGGGAGGACGAAACGGTGGTGCTGGTGAAGAGCCTCCAGACTCGTGACGAGCAGCTTCAGCTCGACTTCCGGAGGGAAGCGGAAATGTTCGGCAAGCTCAGCCACCCCAACGTGGTTCGCCTGCTGGGTCTGTGCAGAGAAGCCGAGCCCCACTATATGGTTCTGGAGTACTACGACTTGGTAGGCTTATGTAAAAGAATCTAGTTGATGGTCCAGGAGGATTTTTTTTTTTTTTTTTTTTGCTTCACTTGTTTCAACGTATTCTCATTTTTATCAAACCAGGGAGATTTGAAGCAGTTCTTGAGGATTTCCAAAAACAAAGATGAGAAAGTGAAATCTCAGCCTCTTAGCACCAAGACCAAAGTAAGTGTTTAGGATAAACACACTTTTTAAAACGATTAGCCCAATTTTTATGGAAAACTTACATTTGGTCCTTCAAACGACCTCTCACAAGTGACACTTGGCAGATAAATGCAGACCAAAAAGTCAATATTTCATTTTGTTTGGATAAAGTAGGTATTTTGCATCATTAAACACTACTACATGCAATTTAAAAAAATCTATATTCGAATAACCAAAACATTAAAAAATGTCATTCGCTGCCATTGCTGAATTTATTCCGGAATTGAAAAAGGTGACATGAAGCGCCATCCCTGATTATTTTTTTTTCTTCTTTTGCGTTGGATGCCGATAAAGCGCTGGTCAGACCTCTGGCAATGTTTTTCCTTTCCATGAGGGGGCAGCATTTCCCTTTTTTCCACGTTTGCGCTTTGTTACAGCTTCAGCTCTTGTTAATACGCTATATAAACAAATATATATGTATTGCATTGTATTTTGGACAGCCGTTCTCATTTCAAACTCATATAACTCCAGACCCATGTAATTTATGAATTAACTCTTTTTTTTTTCCTGATGAAAGAAGAGAGTCTAAGGTTTCTTACGCTGAATGTTACGATTTAATGTTTATGTATTCCTAAAACTCAATATTCTGTGGGTCCTGAAATTTGAGTGAAAATGACAAAAACCCTGGCAGAGGAGTGGACACATTTTTGCACATCGTCTAGCAGGGAATGAGTTAAAAATGAAATTATCGAAAAATGCAATAGCTGCACCCAAAACAAAATGTCAAAAATAGGTCAGCTCAGCTCATAATCTAACCAGACAAATGAACATGAAATTGAAGTAAACATACATTAAATATGATTATTGCTTGACGGTACGGTAGTTGAGGAAAGTAATATTCAACATAGAATATCACCACAATGAAAAAGAAAATTCAAAATAAACAACTAGGTCCGTAAAATTATATGAATGACTCACTGGTTCTGATAAGACAATGACACGGACCTTACAAAAACATAAAATAATGGAAGATGAAGTATGATCATCATTTAAAGGACAACCGACACCACTTTTTTGTTTCCTAACTGACATCAGAAAAGCGTTTTATAACATCTAAAATACCCAAAACACGCAGGCTGATATTTTTAGTCAAATGAAAAACACCAATAAAAATGACTTAAAGTGTTCCAAAACTACTTCAAAATGACCTCAGGAAGTTTCAGAAGGTCCCGCCTCCTTGTTCGTGACGTCACGCCAAGACGTTTTGCCTTGCTCGAGAATCAAAACAATGGCTTCAGATTCAGAGAAGATGCTTTCTTGTAACTCATCCAGTTATGAATAGGATTCAAATAGTTCTGAAGAGGTAAGCATAAATGTTTGCAATCGAGTAAAGAAATCCTGTAGTCTCATTTTGAGGCGTCTGGACTCCAATGTAGCACCCAGAAAATGCACAAGATGGCGCCCAAGCTCCGTTGGAGATGGGCTGATTTGTCTGCTGGGAATTTGTGTCAGCTAGTATCAAATAGTAGTCTTGGTGCAACACACAACGATTCACCATCGCGTTATGTTTTTTCCTTCTTATTTTGCATTCAACACGGATCAACACGAAGTTTTCAAACCAAACAAAATACCCAAAATGCATTGTGTGTCGCTTTCTCAGTCAGGGGCGTTCCTTTTGTGACGTCACATACGGACTCGTGACCAACTCAAAAACAAGACTTCCTGAATATGCAGCGCGAGTATTAAAAGTAGTAAAGTAGTAAAATAGTAGTAAAGTAGTAAAGTAGTAAAAGTAGTAAGTAAAATATAGCTATATGCGGTGGAATCTTTGTAAAAATACGCTCAGTAGAAGTCATTTCAAGTGATTTTACAAATTATGGACACAACTTGTCCGGAGACGTCGGTTGTCCTTTAAAGGGAAGTGAGTTTTTTAATGACGGCACATATTTAGTTGTCATCTATTCAATAGAAAATGGCACCCCCACATAAACTGTCAGTAATTAGAATCTTACAGTTACTGGTTCATAGTATTTTGTCATCAATTGTACTCCGCAGGTTTCCATCTGTGCCCAATTAGCTCACGGGATGGAGCATCTGTCCAATCACCGCTTCGTTCACAAAGACTTGGCAGCACGAAACTGCCTTGTCAACAGTCAGCGACGCGTCAAAGTGTCATCGCTTAGCCTCAGCAAAGACGTTTACAAAAGGTCCAAAACATTACTACCTAGAATCCGATGTAGGCGTCATTCACTGCTAACCGCGCTTGCTTTTTTCGTGTGTTTATAGTGAATACTATCGCTATAGACAAGCATGGATCCCCCTGCGCTGGCTCCCATCAGAGTCTGTGTTTGAGGACGACTTCTCCACCAAATCTGATGTTTGGGCCTTCGGAGTGCTCATGTGGGAGGTGTTCAGTCACGGGGAAATGCCGTACACCAAACTTGGAGACAACGAAGTGCTGGAAGGTTGGTATCGGCTTTGTGCAATTGTGCCATTGTGCAACTGTACGATGACTTCGACCGATCTGCATACTCTACCCTGGAAAATATTTGTAATTGTTTTTTTGTTGTGCTTTCAGTAAATCTATTTCTTATCTTCCATAACTGATATTTAAAAGTGGCCCAAATGGGGACAAGCTCCATTGAAAATGTAGAGATTTATATTTCTACACCCGCAATTGTCTATTCAACCCGTTATCTATGTTATTATTCATTTACGTGTGTGTGCGTGTACGTGTGTGTGCGTGTACGTATGTGAGCGTACGTACGTATATACGGATATATATATATATATATATATATATATATATATATATATATATATATATATATATATATATATATATATATATATATATATATATGTATATATATAGCTATGTAGAGATATAGCTATGTAGAGATATAGAGATATAGATATATATCTGTATGTGTATAGATATATGTATATATAGATATAGAGATTTATATGTATATATATAGAGAGATGTAGAGATTTATATGTATGCATATATATATATATATATATGTATGTATGCATATGCATATATGTATGTATGCATATGTATATATGTATGTATGTATGTATATGTATATATGTATGTATGCATATATATGTATATATGTACGTATGTATATGTATATATGTATGTATGCATATAGAGAGAGAGAGAGAGAGAGAGAGAGAGAGAGAGAGAGAGAGAGAGAGAGAGAGAGAGAGAGAGAGAGAGAGAGAGAGAGAGAGAGAGAGAGAGAGAGAGAGAGAGAGAGAGAGAGAGAGAGAGAGAGAGAGAGAGAGAGAGAGAGAGAGAGAGAGAGAGAGAAGATAATATAGATATATTATGACAGCTTCTTGTGCCGGTCCCAAGCCCGGATAAATACAGAGGGTTGTGTCAGGAAGGGCATCCGACATAAAAGCTTGGCCAAAACAAACATGCGGATCAAACCTCTAAAGATGGAGGACACTGATTTGCTGTGGCGACCCCTTGAAGGGAAAAGCCGAAAGGAAAAGAAGAAGTAGAGCTACCTATCAAGCTACCTACCTATCTATTGGCTTTCTGTTAGCGGTCTGGCTGGCTAGCTATCTATTAGCGAGCTAGCTAGCTTCCTATCTATTAGAGTTACTTCCAGGTTGCTCACCCACAGAAAAACTTATCCTGTGACTGAAAAGCTACCTTGAGAGTTTTGAAAGGTGCTTTTAAATGAAATGTATTATTATTATTATTGTTATTATTATCTAATGTGATCCAAACATCACCCTCTGCACGTGGCCCTTTTCCCTTACAGGCCTGCAGAGCAGCAAGCTGAAGCTGCCCCCTCCAGAAGGATGCCCTTCCAAAATGTACAAGCTGATGGTCAGCTGCTGGGCCCCCAGCCTCAAGGAGCGTCCCTCCTTCAGTGACATCGTCCACAGCCTAGGAGAGCCGTCCAATGACAGCAAAGTCTGAGACATCAAAAAAAAAGGGGGGAAACGCCCACCAATAGACAGCAATGTCTGACATTTCAGGGATCAAGAGTTTTAAATATGCATTTCAGACATTTTAGAAAACAGGTGTGGGGAAGATTGCCATTTCAGTGGATGCACGCCCATTTTTATTTTTTATTTTTTTTCTTGAATGACTACTTGGGGGGGGGGGGGCTAGCGCCGTGAATTTAATTTGCCTTAAACGCCACATGGATGACCCACCCAGTCCAACTTCCCATCTGCGTGAACTCTTGAGATTCTATTACAAACTCAATGCCTCGATTCATGCTCTCACACACAGACACATCTAGATCGAATGCAAACCAGCCAAGCTCAATCTGACAAACAAAGTATCCATTTTAAGTGGCTCGGAAGCAACGCCTGTATCCTAAGCAAGCCCTCGTCATCACCTCCAACCATATGGATGTGCAAAGTTGCGTGTGTGTGCGGGCGTGCAGGTGTGTGAACTAAGTTCCAGTTTGTACAGTACAATTGTTTGCATGAAGGTGTGTAACTGTTATTACACTTGTGGTGTAACATGAGCTTACTTTTTTTTTCAAACAAGCCTGTTAACAATGATTTTTTTTTTTAGTATTCACCCAAGTAATGTAATGGTAAGACTGTTCCAAATGGAGATTTTGTATATTTTAATGAGTGTGTTTTGTTTTTATATTAAAGAACAACCGACGTCACTTTTTTGTTTCCTAAATGACATCAGAAAAACGTTTTATAGCATCTAAAATACCCAAAACACAGAGTATGATATTTTTAGTCAAATGCCAATAAAAATGACTTAAAGTGTCCAAAATCTGCAAAAAAATCAGCTGCGAATTGGGCATTTTCAGAAAGTCCCGCCCCCAGTTCGTGACGTCACGCCAAGACGTCTTGCATTGCTGGAGAATCAAAACATTGGCTTCAGATTCAGAGAATATGCTTTCTTGGTACACATCCAGTTATGAATATGATTCAAATAGTTCTGAAGAGGAAAGCATACATGTTTGCAATTGATTAAATAATTCATTCCGTGTCATTTTCAGGCGTCGGGTGGGAAATGTCGCACTCAAAAAAGGCAGAAAATGGCGACAAAGCCGTGTAAGGAATTAATCAGCCCGTTTCTACAGGCTGATTAATTCCTTATATGGAGCTTTGTCGCCCTCTTCTGCCACTTTGTGGTCCTACACGAAAGTAAAGTAGAGCAAAATGCATTGACGTGATGGAAGGACTGCTACAATGTGACCTTTTTTCGGTCAGGGGCGTTCCTTCAGTGACGTAATGTAAGGACTCGTCACCAACTCAAAAACAAGACTTCCGGAATATTCAGCGCGAGTCTTAAAACGTAAAATGTAGCTATATGCCGTGGAATCTTTGTAAAATACGCTCAGTAGAAGTCATTTGAAGATATTTTACAAATTATGGACACAACTTGTCCGGAGACGTCGGTTGTCCTTTAACCTTGAGGTGCGTCCAACCGTTGCACCATCCTAACATGTAAACTTGCGATGGTGTCCAAATAGCAGAAATCAATTCCAAGTATGTTTTTAACTTGTGACGTGCTTCTTTGCAGAAATCAAGTCACTAGTCTGCGCCCATTTGTTTCTGTGTGCAATGTTGCAAAAAGTGGGACCAGTGTACATAACGTTAAAGGCCTTGCACTAACTTCACTTAAAATGTTGTCTCCGTGCAGGTGCCTGTTTATTTATAATGAAGGTCCTGTTTTGTGTTTGTTGTTTTATATTGGTTTATAGTAGGAAACCTTGAGGTCCAAATTCAATTCCAATCAAGTTGGGATGTTGTATTCAACACGTCAAACCAGGATGCAATGATTTGCAAAACATCTTCAACCTATTTCTTCATAATTATCAACATAATAGTATCATAAAGTTGATCTGTTTGAACGTTGCATATCCTGCTATTGTAATGTATTCAATTACTGTAAATATTGGTTGACCATGATTAGCAAATCATTGTATTCTGTTTCTCTTTATGTTCAACACAACATCCCAACTTCTGAGAAATTGGGTTCATACTCGTGCTATATGTTTGTTGCCATGATCCAGCACAGTGTGTGTATACGTCTGGCCTAGTAGCGAACATACTAACAGAGTATAAAAAAAAAAAAAGATGTTCAAAATGGTGACTGCTGCTCACCTATACATAAGTGCCTGGAAAATGAAGGATTCTTGAAAAATGCTTCACTTTTTTTCTTTTTTATGTTTTTTAACATGACTTTAATGCTTTTGTTCATGGTGTGTTAGTGTAAAGTTTCTAAGAATGGCAGACACTCACGTGTAGACTAAAAAAACGGCTTCAACAAAAGTCCACCGTTATGTATGGATATATACACAAGTATATAGACTGCTGTCAATAAAGGTTCACTGTGTTTTTACCCGATTCGTTGTTTTAATCGGTTATATTATTAGCAACCTGCAAGTGATATAAGAGAAGTAATTCTACTCAATGGCCACTACATATACATATAAACAGACAACACTTATTGGCATTTCTTATTGTCTTATTTCTTATTCCTTTTGAGTCTCTGGTCACTAGTTTGTTAAGGAGATAATATAGCAGATTACTTTATTTTATCGTCTTATATTGTCTTATGTTTCCTTTTTCCAATCTTGTTATACCGATTTAGTAAAGGGGTTTGCTGTTTTACAAAAATGGCTGCTTTAACTCCTCTGGAGCCTACATAAACGTATCCAAAATATAGTATATTGGAGTCCCTCTTCTAAATTTTGCAGTCTGTGAAGTGACAAATGAGCTCTTGGCCGGTGCTCGTGCACAATTCTGACGGGAACTACGTCTTCATATTTCAGACAAGCCTCTACAAGCTGAATCTGAAGGCATTTGTGTGTAAACGGCTGTCAGTGACAAAAGGAAAAAACGCATTCTTCTATTAGTGGGTTACAATGTATTAAATCTTACTGTAATGTCCTAATAATACAAAACAATATAGACATGGCACACGGTTTGCTGAGAAAACAAGCCATTATTTTTCTGCCTTCCTTCCAGCAGCCTTACCTGACGTTTTCTTAATATACCACCAGGGGGCGATATATGTTTTAACTTTATTTAGGATAATCTTGGCCATGCGGTTTGGCAAGAGACTAAAAGTGGTGCTACCCTCCTAAAAACAAATCCTACTTTTTATTTTTCGACAGCGATGATGTAATGCTTCGGGTTTTTCTGCGGGTTAATTACGAATATCCAAGAGAGAATATCTGCTTGAACAGCATGCCTTTGTCTATCAATTTTACTGACTTTAGCATGGAGGCTACTTATGGTTATGGGTTATTGGGCTTTGTCTGATCAGAAAACTAGTCAAAGAGAAACATCCTCATTGGCAAAACTCTTTATAAAATGCCACGATAAAATATCAACTTTTATAAATTGCAAATATCACTGAATACTACATTCGTGTGTGTTGCATTTTATAAATTGATTGGTTCTACTATATATATTCACACATTTAAACTAACCGTCAGTATTTTTTAACTCTTCGGAACAATGGTGGGTAGACTGTGACTGTAAAGGCGCTTATAAATAAAATGTATTATTATTACTACAGAACTTAAACGTTTATTTTGGTGCCTCTGCCAGTATGACGTTGACGGTAGCGCAACGGTGTTGGTATTTATGCTAATGACAATCTCTGAGGCCAATTGCTACACGCCTGTGATAATCCTCAACCAATCGGGAGGCGCCACTGTGACTCACCAAATAAGGAGCGACAACACCATATAAGGAAACAGTATCTCTTTATAAGGAAGAAAGTAGTTCCTTTGCTGTCATATGACTGCGCAAGAGTAAACATTGACCGGAAATATTGATTTGTCGCTCATTCAGAAATACGAAACGACGCACGCTATGCTATTAATGGATATTCGAGTATTATTAGGTCGCTAGCTAGTACGTGTTTTCCTTGGTTTCAGTTCACAAAATGGACTACCTACTATGGCGGACCAACATGGCGGCCGCTTTGCGCCTTTTCCTTTTTGAGAAAGTACTGGGAGTTTTTGGACATTAGAGGAGGGCGAAGTGAACAGTGGCGCCTAACGAGGGTCCGGTGGGCAGCGTCGCTTCTCAAAGTTTGTTTCCCTTCTTTGCAGGACTCTGTCGAAACGCCAAACTCTGCCGCTTTGTTTACATTCTGTGACCCGGCCGTGCATGCGTTTTGTCAGTCATTTACGAGCTCCAGCTTTGTGGGCTGGCGTCAAACACAGTCGCGCTACTCGGTAGAATGTTACCGAGCCAGGTTGGGTCGGCACCACAGGGAAACGCGTCAGCTTCATCGAGGGGTACAGTCGGGCTAGGTTCGGCCTCTGTCGGTGGCGGGAATCGTCCCGTCTTGATCCGAGCAGGGCAAGCTTCAGTCGGGTTCGGGGAGAGCGTGAGCGGGGCTGGGCGGCACGGAACCAGAGAGGCACTCGGGATGTTGGGGGCAAACGGTCCGGGGGGTCCACGAGGTGTGAGGTCCGGGAACGGGACCGGGGTTAGCTCGCTTCAGGCCGCTATCCAAGGCGGCATGGTGGCTGTCAACGCGGGGGTAGTGCTGCCTCACGGAGCCAGGTTCGACACGGAAAGAGATTGTGCGCCTCTGTGCAGCGGCTCGGACAACGACTCGGACTCGGGGGATGACGACGAGCCGGTGGGTTCGCTCGGGGACAACAGGAGAGGGGTGAAGCGGGAGAGAACCGACACGGAAGCCGCTGTCACGGGCCAGGAGGTCGGAGGCGCTCCTGGAGGGTACGGCCTGGTCCCCGGGGGCGTCGCGGGGGCCAAGCCGGGGAAGAAGACACGTGGACGCGTCAAGATCAAGATGGAATTTATTGACAACAAGTTGAGACGCTATACTACTTTTAGCAAGAGGAAGACTGGCATTATGAAGAAGGTGAGTCACAACATCGTATGCTGCGGTCGTTTTCAAGTGTCACCCCAGTCGGCATATGCAAATACGCCATTAGCTACCCCTGCACGAAGGGACACCCTTCAGTTTTTGAATTGATTATTTTCCTGTATTGGTCGAGTTTGTAGTAGAACTCCACTGCGCTGAGAGTCTTAGATTTTTTGTCGACTAGTTTAGACCTTGCAAAAGGTAATAAAAGTAAACAGATTACAATTGTAAGGGCAACATTATTGTTTCACTGTGAACAGTTTGGATTAATGCACGCATCATTTCACGAGAGGAATTAATGTAAGCGGTTTAAGTATTCAAAGAACATAACTTGCACACTTTTGTAATGAATAAGAAAACCTGAGTACACAGGAGATGCCCACTGGAGAACATGCAAGCTCCAGACAGTAAGCTCACAATCCAGATTCAAACTCTGACCTTCAGAAGTGTGAAGCAGGTGAGTTAACCTAATATCCAAAAACCAGGAAGTGATCAGTAGGATTTTTTTTAATATGATGTAAGTGGGTGGATCTCAAAGATTGTGTTTCAACTAGACAAGGGCTAATGACACTTCAATTTATGAACATGGCAACGCCCAACTATCAAACACATTCACATACAGTCACTTCACACATGATGCTTTCGAATTCACCTGTAACTTCTGTCAACGTTGCCTTTCTGTTGCATCTTTTTGACTTCATGGGATAATAAAACAATGCAACGGACCACCTCATGCCAGTTAGCGGCTGCCAGAAAAGCCCATGGTGCACAGGTGCCACCGAAGCGGCACGCTGCTCACAGGCGGCGGCCATGTGGCGGGCAAAGTGGCGGCAGGCCCTTTATGTGCCAGCAGCTGACAAAACCCCCAGATACATAGACGCACAAACTAGAGGACATGCAGATAGTGCGGAGGCTGCTTGTGCATGTCTTAATGGGCTGTGTGCGACGGACATTTAATTGTCCACCGCTCTCAACTACATAGAAGTTTACCATGGAGTCAAGTGCAGCTGTCACAAAAATCCTCTTGATTTTGTTGTTTTTGTTTAGCTTGACTACACATACACAGTGGTAGCCTCCTGCTGCATTTCACTTTTTTTTTGCCCATCCCACTCCTCTTCTATCGTTGTCGTGGAAACTGAGGTTTCTTTATGTAGGCTCTTGCAAACGTGAACATCATTTGACACGCCGTGTCGACAGAGTTTTTAAAAGTGTGCAGATCACAAAGATAAAGCTAGATATTCAATATTCGGATATGGTCTGAAAGTGTTTGTTTTGAGCTCAATAGTCTCCTCTTTGAAGATTCATATTAACTCATTCACTGCCGAGTTGACCATGTGAAAAAAATGTATCCACTCCAGTGCCAGGGTTTTTGTCATTGTCACTTGAATTCCAGGACCCACAGAATAATGAGTTTTAGAACTACATAAACATTCAATTATTCGTAAGAAACCTTAGACTCTCTTCTTTCATCAGAAAAAAAAGTTAATTCCCAAGTTATATTGGTCTGGAGTTATCTAAGCTGGAAATGGGGGCGGTGTCCAAAATACAATACATAAATATTGGTTTAAATAGCATTTTAACAACAGCTGAACCTGGAACAAAGCTCTAACATGGACAAAAGGCAAATGCTGCCCCCATGTGGAAGGGAAAACACAACCAGAGGTCTGACCAGTACTTTATCAGCAACCCACCACAAGAAAAACCAAAACATGAACACATTTGGAATGGCGCTTCACATCATATTTTCAATTCCCGAATAAATTCGGTAATGCCAGTGAATGAGTTAAGGACACAGAAATTCTTACTGGTTATCAAGTGGCAGTTTGCTTCATTAGCAACCGAGTTCCCCTTTTGACAACAGCAGTTAATGTGTGTTCATTCGCAGAGCCAGAAAGTTAGTGACTTTACTCCACCCAAATATATCCCACCGCAACTATCAATTGTCCTAAGCAGAATCAATAATACATCTTATGTTCAAACGTTGTTCTTAAAGACGCAGATAATGTGCAATGCACTTTAATTTTGAGTGATATGCGGCTGTCGCTTTAGCACTGCTGATAATGCAAGGCCCACACTGCTACTTGCAATGTCGTCATACGAGAGTTGCAAAAGATCAGCGTAAACCGCCGTCCTGCATGATGTCATGTATAATACCTTAATGTTGCAAGTATTGAGGATTTATTCTGGGATTTGCTTTTTCTTGGGATTTTGGAAATGTTTTTTGGTTATTTTTTTTTAATACAAAGAGAGCCCAACACAATGGACTGCAAATCATACACAAGCATACGTCTGTGCAAGCTCTCAATCTTAGGGGAGTGGTCTATCCATGAAAAGGTTTCTTCAGCCGTCATCTGTACTTCTTTGAAGGTGTCGGACGTTTCGCTTTTCATCCAAGAAGCTTCGTCAGCGAACTAAAATTTACTGGTATCTCTGGCCATATATATATATAATTATATAAAATTAAAAAGTGTGCCATGGAGCTCCATTCCTGAATTTGTTCAGGTTTTGGTTATTCTTGCGGGGGTGCCACTAAAGCGCTGGTTAGACCTCTGGCAATGTTTTTCCCCTTCCACAAGGCAGCAGCATTTGCCTTTTTGTCCATATTAGCGCGTTGTGCCAGCTTCAGCTTTTGTTAAATCAGAATCCAGAAACCAACAAATTCTGTTGTAAGCACAATCCAAGTTAAGCCTCACCCCACCATGGCGATTTAGTGAAGGGTTTTGCTGTTTTATAAAAATAGCTTCTTTCACTCACCTTTCAAACCATCTATTTTCTTTCGCTAAGATTTTAACCTCACTGGCTTTCTGATTCTGATTTAACAAAAGCTAAAGCTGGAACAACGCGCTAATATGGACAAAAAGGCAAATGCTGCTGCCTTGTGGAAGGGGAAAAACATTGCCAGAGGTCTAACCAGCGCTTTAGTGGCACCTCCGCAAGAATAACCAAAACCTGAACAAATTCAGGAATGGAGCTCCATGGCACACTTTTTAATTCCGGAATAAATTCGAGAATGGCAGCGAATAAGCTAATGGTATATGACAAATGAGTCGCATCCCTTTACTGTCAAGTGTAGCAACAGAGCTACAAAATTTGACCCTGCTCAACCTCCTGCACTTGTGATGAGAGAGTCACTGTCTACCTTGTACTGTGACCAAGGCATTATCAAGCTGACAAATTAGCCATTTTCTACCGTGGCTGTTTGTTCCCTCACCATTGCAGAGCCAAAACTTGCAGCTTGCTTCACCCTCTGCATCTTCTCTGCTTCTTCATAGTTATTGGGCTCCAGTGGCTTTTTTTGTTTGTTTGTAATTTACGTGCCCACGCGGCAGCAGATCATTGAGCCAATTGCTCGTGTATCATTACAGCATCGTACCCTACTCGACTGCATGCTTCCATTACACCATAATAAAACAATTTAGGTTCGATCAGCTAACTGCGGCGCCTGCTCACGCTGAGTGCACCGAGGCGATGGCGACGGCTCCGTGCCTTGGCAGCACCACACACATCCTCCACATAAGTGATGACTCATTTTGATAGAAAGGCTTCTTCGCAAGTTCATTGTGAGTGCAGCCTTGTCGTGTTTCATCTAGTGTACGTTGAGCGAGCTGAGCGTCTACTTACTGCATTCTATACTTTTTCTCTCACTATAATGCAACGTGTGCTGGTGACCTTGTGGTTACCAGCCAATCGCATCCTGTCCCTGGGCTAGCCCCGTGTCACTCCCCCCCTTTTTTTGTGTGCAGCCCTGCACTCTATCAACGCTATCACCTGATCTATTCTGGAAGCGTTATCTTATGTTATTTTGGTTACATTTGCGTGACGCGTCACACGAGGTTATTTTTAAGTCAACAATGTTTTTTTTTTACTATTGCCTTTGTTCCCGATGTTCACCTTTGGGGTTTCCTCATATTCATACGTCCCCTTGTAATTTTTTTTACGCGACTACTGACGCTCCCCAACTTACGAACATTCGAGTTACGATAAACGGTACATACATTTTTTTTATTTTTTTTTTGTTGATGCTGTATTTTGAAAAATCTTTCGACAGAGATGCGACTGACTGCATACTGTGCTTCACGCACGCACAGAGACAAGTTTCAAGGGCTGGATGTTTACGCGACGGACACCAAGGCTGACCAATCAGCGCCCAGCTATGCTGAAGGGTTACCAACGAGTTCAGGCCCCGATCCTGCAAGCTCGCTTACAATTGGCTGCGTAGAGTATGTGGGCGGGGAGGAAATCCCTCATCCGAGTTGACGCTCCAGGAAGATGTGATGCATAACAAAAAGTAATGGCTGCTCGCACGTAATTGCTGAATTATGTGCCAGCTGCTTCAGTAATGGCTTACTGAAGACCCAAGGATATATGTCGTCGTACTACAGTAGGTGTAAATTGATTTTACGACTGTTAGAGCGTCTGTGTTTTATACTTCGCCGTTCAGTGTTTGACTTAAACACACATTCCATACAAAATATAGCACTGAAGCAACTTAGGAACAAATTCATCTTACAAGCCACCGCCCGGAATGTATCTTGTTCGTACGGTGGAGAGCGTCTGTGTAAGTCTTTGAATACTATGTTATGCAGCTTTCGGTGAATGTTAACTTGTAACCGGTTTGTCCTCACCAGGCCTACGAGCTTTCCACCCTGACCGGAACCCAAGTTCTACTGCTCGTGGCCAGTGAAACGGGTCACGTCTACACGTTCGCCACCCGTAAACTCCAGCCCATGATCACCAGTGAAACGGGCAAAGCGCTGATCCAAACGTGCCTCAACTCACCGGACTCGCCGCCACGTTCGGACCCCTCCACAGACCAACGCATGAGTGCGACGGGCTTTGAGGAGACGGACCTCACCTACCAGGTGTCTGAGTCGGAGAGCATGGGCGACACTAAGGTGAGTCGTTAAAGCTCTGTTTCCACCAAGAAGTATCGTTTGGTTCAGGTTCATATTGGTTCATATCAAGCGTAAGGTACTAAATACAGTTATCTGTAGCTAAAGGGTGGATCTAGACGCAATTAACTCACTCACTGCCAGACGTGCAAAAGATGTGTACACTGTAGTGTCAGGGTTTTTGTTATTGTCACTTGAATTCCAGAACCCACAGAATATTGAGTTTTAGGACTACATAAACATTCAATGCAGCGTTAGAAACCTTAGATACCCTTCTTTCATCAGAAAAAAATGGTTAATTCCTAAATTATATGGATCAGGAGTTGTATGAGCTTGAAATGAGGGCAGCTGTCCAAAATACAATGCAATACATACAGTACATATTGGTGTATACTGACTAGCGCTTTAACAACTGAAGCTGGAACAAAGCAGTAACATGGAAAAATGGGGAATGCTGACCCCTTGTGGAAAACAAGAAAAAAACACTGCCAGAGGCCATGGCAAACGGAGCAAATTCAGGAACGGCGCTCTACGTCATATTTTCACTTCCCGACTAAATGTGTGAATGGCAGTGAATGAGTTAAGACTCAGAAGCTTCCCCAAACATCATCTGTTCTGATGAAGCGAGCAAATGATATTTGGTTAAATATATTTTCCCGTAGACCTTTTTTTTCCCCTATGTCATTATTTTATTGTCAGTGTCAATTCGTGAAACCTTCCAAGAGCACCAACTGGAAAAACAAATATGTGGAATTTACACCATTGTTGCCCACTCAACTTTGAAAAAATTAAGTACGCTGAAATCTTGTGAGATATTCTGTGTTGGAGTTGGGAACATCATTGCTTTTCTTTTCTCTCCTTTCATTCATTGTTACAATGCGCATTAATCAAATATTTCTAAAATATCACAGTGAGACAGATAAAACTCTAAAACCATAATAATGCAGATTTATCAGGAAATTCTTCCCATATATATGAATAAAACCCTGAATCACATATTTGACTTTTGACGGGGTCACCCAAAGGGGGACTTAATCAATTCCCTGCAACAAAAGTAACATATTTTTCTCAAACAGCGCTTGTCTTCATCCAAGCCAAGAAAAAAGAAGGTGAAATATTGCTTTTGTTACTCTGTTATTTTCCCAAAATCAAATTAGAGTTCACTGATACAACTCTTATGTGGCATGCTGTACAACCCTTTTCCCCCTTTTAAATGCAAAGCCCACGGGAAGTAAAAAAAATGCTTAATATAGTGAGGAATGGCTCCACAAAAGATTTGACAACACATAAACCGCGATGGAAAATAATCTGCCCTATTGTAAACATACTCCTCACCTCTTGCCCGTTGTGAGCAAGCTCTCGAAGCAGCAAATTATTTTCAAAAAGTTAAATCCAAAATACCCCGGGACCGGGGATGAGGCTGATAAGGTAGCCGTCTGCCGTGAACCCTGCTGACCTCTTCTCCAGGAAAGCCTCGTAACGCCGCTGAAGATAAATCACTAGAAGATCTGGTTTGTGTTAGTCTGAGAAACACGTAGCCTGCTATACGAAGCGCCTCCGTGTTTATCTACTTTGGCTACGGATGAGACACAGAGCTGTTGAAATCAGTTAAGGGTCTCCAAAATGTTGTCCTCGTTCAAAGTTGTCATTTATATTATTTAGAAATCGTTTATTAATGGACGTAATTGTGATTTGTTCAGGGCTTGTAAGGTTGCCTTCGACTGATAGTCAGTTTCAGCTTCTCCGCCAGTATTCAGTCAATGGTGAGCTCTGACTTATTTGACACAGGAGCTGAATTTACAATTTTTTATGTAATAATCACACATTTTCATTACCTACGGCTATAAAAAATTTCATATACCCATTCTGTGTATATTTACGTGCAGGAACTTTCTGTTTAGTTGGCCTGGATTGACCCTTCTCCGATTGATTTCAATGAGTGTACCATCCGCGCCGCAGGCTGCCATGAATGATCATTTTACTTATTTATGATAGATACACCTCTCATGTAGCACGATAAGATAAAATTTAATTGTGTGCACTATGTATTTTCTGTGCCACTTGAACTCTGCAGTGTCAAATCATCCAGTGACAATTATTAGTCAACCAATCAACAAACTGCAAATGTCTAGAGCCACCCTTTAGGAAGTGTACCACTTGTTTTGATGCCAATACAGATACGCTATTTTAGTATTCTTCACAACTTTTGACAATAGAAATGTAATCAAACTGTACTGCTTGGTGTAAACAGACTCTAAGGCTCTAAATGGACCAGAGTGGTGTGTTAACGTAGCGTAGTAAGTATTGATTTTTTTTTGTGCTACAGCATCATGAATGGCTTTTCTTTGTTTGGACTTTATCTACTTTGCAGCAAAACTAACATTTAAGCCGTGTCACCATAATTGCATCCATCCAAATATTCATCCCACTATCCATACATATGAACTAGCCCAGCAGATGTTCCCCATCAGCCTACTTAAAATATATATATATATATATATATTTTGGGGGGACTTGGCAAGAAGAAACAACTCCTCCAATGATTTCTTTTTTTCCCCCTAAAGTTTTCGGTTCATTTTTATTTTTGATCATCCCAGCTGTTTTTTGTCCACTGTATACACCAGGGATGCTGCATCTATGACGTACAGGGACAAAGTGCACAGACGTAGCCCCTTGGCTCACTTCCTGAAATCAACCAATCACAAAAAGGGATTTTCCACGGAGGGTTAGAGTTCAGATGGGAGTGAAAATTATTGGACGGCATAGGGTTTCCTCTGTTCCAACTGTGAACTGACAATGAAGAGCCGCAAATGAGTAGTGCAATCCATTAAAGGGGACAATATAGAGGGAAAGCCAACTTTTAATGATTGTATGAAAATTGAAGTGAAGTAATTCTGTTACACAGCAGACTGCGCTCGTTGTTCGCACCTTTATACAGTCGCCTGCCAAACTCCCGACTGTCTCCGCTGTTTCGGCGGCCCAAGTTCTCCCCACTGCCAATGGAGACTCTAAGACCTGTTTGCTCGCATGCTGTTTTTCCAAGACCTTCACTACTGCGTACATACTCAAGTCAAGTCAAGGATGGGAGACCAAGCTTTGCATGTTAAGCCTCTCTCATGCTCGCTCGGCTCATTGATAAAATTTAGATTGCTCCTGTTTCCATATATGGTATGGTTTCCCTGCTTGCTCTCTTGGCGTGAGGCCCCTCGCATTCCTTATAAGCTGCAGCTGTCTTTGGAGTCCTGTGATTCCCCACCTCCAACCAACCCCACCACTCATAGAGCGATACGGAGTGTTGATGTTGATACGAGTGGCTGCGACGGGATGGATCATTTGAGGGAGACTCTGTATCCCGTGTGGCGGTTTTTCTCTTGGACAGTGAGGTGCCGGTGTTGCCCAGTGAGGAAACCTTCACAATGTACACCACCCTGGAATAGTCAGCAGAGCCTGACATGTACATCGCTCTGCAGGTTTTTTAAATAAGTAATATTGTCCCTTCCCACCCCAGCCCCTGTCAGTATGTCTGTGTGAATGCATCGGGTCTTAGAGAGGCACCTCTCAAGAGGAGTGCCCTTCACGATTGTAAATCGGAGTTAAGCCAATATATGGAAGGAAAATATACCTCTAAAGTTGCCTCACACTGCATTTTAGCAAAACTAAAATGATTAGGTGCGTGGTTTATATTAAATTACCTCTGTAACTTTGTTTTGAACATTTTTTTCAAAGGGATGACCCTTAGCAAGAAGTGTTAGCAAACCGAAGAATATATGCCAGAAGAAATTACGTAAAACGGACTCTTTTTCAAAGCAGGAATGCCCTTATTCTGTCACCCACATTCTGATTTATTTAGATTATTATAAAGAAGAAGAAATTGTTGTTTTACGTAAAGTTTTACGATTCAAAGTGCCCATGACAAAAATTCGCAAGATGTAACGGCTTTGTGACATTTTTACGATTAAACGAGACTTTAGATGAGCAGGATCAGGCTTGGATGATATGTTATATTGGATGAAAACTGTTGATAGAAAGTAATGTAATTATTTACCCGATTGATCAATGAAGTCATTGATTGAATTGGTAGAATACAATATTACAACAAAACACAATCTTGTTCACTCCAAGGACTGTATGTGCTGCTCTTGTGTCTATTTTTAGCCTTGTCGTGTGAGTGGAAAACCTTTGAGCTGGGGAGCAAAAGTTCCGCCTCCGCAACCTCGACCTTCCAATCACAAAATAATAGTGTTAATGTACCGTATTTTCCGATGTATAAGGTGTACCGGACTATAAGGTGCACCTCCAATGAATGGTGTATGTTTCTGTATATAAGGCCCACCGGATGTTGTTGTTGTAATCAGAATCAGAATCATCTTTATTGCCAAGTATGTAGAACACACAAGGAATTTGTTTCCGGTAGAACACGCTGCACTAGTATCGTTGTCAAAAAAACTGCTAAGTGGCACTATACAGTTCCATTTTGGCTACTGTTGAAAGAGTTCAAAGAGTTAATGGCTTGGGGGAAGAAGCTGTTTAAATGTCTGCTGGATTTGGTGCGCATGGATCGGTAGCGCCTGCCTGAGGGGAGTAGCTGGAAAAGGTGGTGGGCAGGGTGCGGAGGGTCCAGTAGGATTTTCCGCGCCCTAGTTTGGATTCTTGCAGTGTGCAAGTCCTCGAGAGTGGGTAGGGCGGTGCCAATGATTTTTTCCGCCGTCCTAACTGTCCGTTGAAGACGGATTTTGTCCATTTTTGTGGCGGCCCCGAACCAAACGGTGATGGAAGAACACAGGATGGATTCGATGACAGCCGTGTAGAAATGTTGCAGCACCTCCTGTGGCAGGCCATGCTTCTTTAGCAGCCTCAGGAAGTACATTCTCTGTTGGGCCTTTTTCAGGATAGAGTTGGTGTTGACCTCCCACTTCATGTCCTGGGAGACTGTGATTCCCAGGAACTTGAAGGTCTCAACGGTTGACACCAGGCAGTTGGATAGTGTGAGGGGTAGCTGTGGTGATGGATGTTTCCTGAAGTCCACCACCATCTCAACTGTCTAATAATAATAATGTGTAATATATAAAGTGCACCTTCATTGAATGAAAAAGGTTTTCCAAATATAATACATAAATATTGAAAAGTTTTCCAAATATAAGTCACGCCACATTATAAGGCGCTACAATAGAGGCTAGGGTTATGCACTACTTCCGGGAAATGGAGTCTGTAGTTGCTGACAATAGTTGCGAGAACCGTGGTGGCTCAACATTACATCACATATCAGGCGCACCTGCGTATAAGCCGCAGGGTCATCTTTTAAAGAGAATCAAGGCTTTTGGGTGTGCCTTATACACCGGAAAATACAGTAACTTTCAGGTCAGTGGACGCATGGGTAAATTTTCCCAATCCGTTATTCTTCATCAGTGGCCCTCACCACCCGCCTGTCATGGTCAGTCCATCATTGTTTCAAACCGAACTGTACTCACTCATCAGTCGACCATTTAGTATTAAACATGTAGCGTGCGCTATTTATTGACTCATTTATTTATTTTTTTACACGGGTCACGGCAACCGGTCATATACCCGTCCACATCTCAGCCAAGACACAGAAACAAAGTGCAACTGTTGCCTGTTTCTTGCTCATGGCTCATCCACAAGAAATATGTTACCTGTTCTCGAGCGGCGGTCATCCGGTTCATCAGCATTGGAGAATCTGATCAAAGGATCCTTTTTGACTGCTCATGTGTTAGAGAAAGCCCCTTTCAAGTACAGTATTGAAATATTTTCTTCAAAGCAATTGGATGTGAAGCATCTGGATGTGCATTGACCTTAGACACAGTGCTCACTGTTGAACTTGGACAGGGTGCTCACTGCTTACGTTCTCTGTCATGTGGCATTTGCAGCAGGCAATGACTGATAGGTTTGTTGATTCACCATCACTTTTCCTTCATTTGACTTTGGCATCAGCAGGAGTCACGACATGATTTCAGAATCATAAAGCCGTTAATAGTCCCGCAATGGGGACATTTGCATTATCCATTTCATCTTCCTAGAGTATGGCCTCTATCATGCATTATGTTATCTTTGAATCCATTATGTTAGAATCCAATTGTCATCATGAATTCAGTGTAAACTTTACCGCAACCACGAGAAGACTGCTTGGGTCCCTAAATAAATATTTTTAACCAATATTTACATACCGGTTGTTCTCGCCCAGGTTTGATAGATGTATCTTACTGGTGCGTGACAAGTCCATACTTGTATCTCTCCACTCATCCATCGCAATGATACTTGACTTTGAAGACACATCTTGATCCTACTGTCTGTCTTTCCTTTGGTAGATCCATCAAGTCCCATGTCTTATTTTCCGAAGATAATTGTTATTCCAAATCGCCTGACTCCCGCCATTCCTTCACTTTGAGACTTACCATTGCCTTTGTCACACAGCAAATCGTAGCTCGAAGATCATCTGTGACTGTATAAACATACTCATCGTGTCCATATCTCTTGGAAGCTTTTTTTTCATTCTGTCACTTCTTCTAACAGTTTTGTCAACAATGATCTCATCTTGTGATTCACTTTCACCTCTTTCCATGTTTATCTTGTTCTCTCAGTGGGGTAATTCCACGTTGTGTTTCCAGTCACTGTTTAATTCGTTGACAATGACCTCACAAAGGATTAGCATCCTTTATGGTTTCTTCATCATGCACACGATAAGAGCCTTTTCTGTTGCTGCACATCTCATGAAGCAAAGCTTTTTGTTCAGTTTGCACCTCTCTCCTTCAGGGATATGAGCGTGACTTTTCCTATCATCATGAAATACATCTCTCTTTGAGCACCTTGAAGCAGTAATCCATGCCTTGGTCACATCTCTGCTCGATTAATGAAATGTGCTTTACTTTGGTGTCAGCCAATCCTCCATGAACCATCTCCAGCTGGTCCAGAATGCTGCTGCACACCACTTGACTGGTACTCAAAAGAGAGAGCACATAACCCCATACACTAGCATTCTTTCACTGGCTCTCTATACATTTTAGAGTTCTTTTCCAGATCTAAACGGAGGCTCAAAGGGGATCAAGCCTTTTCCGTTTCTGATTGATCCTACTTTGTTTCACTCCCTGGTGCTTTCTACTATCTTTGTGACTGCTTCATTTTCCTGGATATGATATCTGTCCATGTTAAGCGGACAACATCAATTTGTATTGTATCAAATCCACAGTCCAAAAATGTTTGTTTTAAATAAGCATTGTAGATTTAAATTGACACGGCAACCAATTGTTTTTGTTTTTTTTTTTAATTTCCACGTCATTTAAACAAAGTATGCAGTATACATTTAGAGGGAAAAAATTAAATTGTATACATTTCAAGACGATGATTATGTTAATATTGTTTTCCAGTGAATGATTTTGATCTGTCAACCTCCATTTGAAGCAGCAATATTTCAAAAATGATGATCCGAACTAGGTTATCTGAATTTTGAAGGGTAATCACTCATATGAAGTTGGTCAGATCCAAAGAGTTGTTGTGGCGTTAGACTGAAAATGTGCAGTGCACACACATACAGAATCTCCCACCCCACCACCTCCTTATTTTACAGCAAGCAACTGGACAGGTCAGCAGTCATTGGCTGCACCTCCTCCACTTAGGCTGCCTTGCCTTTTTTAGCAGTCCCAAATGGAGCTGCAAATTCCATGTTGCTGGCAGGGTGACAGGCCGGGAGATGGGATCCAGCAAATGGGAGATTAGATTGAGGGCCGGCGGCCCGGCCACCGCTACACTGTACATTGTGCCGTCCGACCAACACCAGAGTTGTCTGCCAGCTGTCACCTTAAACTTTGAATGAATGGTTCATATTTACAACTGGCCACATTTGGTGTTGATTGCATTCAAAATCCACTTTGTACAACTTCTGGGGCTATGGGCTTTCTGGTGAATTGTTTTGTTAACATGAGCTTCTGATTGACTCTATCATATCCCTGACCCGGACCAAAACTTCCTTCACCAATTCTGGCCATCCAAGGTGACTTATCTCCTCTTGTCTTTGGCTCACTGTCTTGCGTATTTAGCTCGACGAGTGGTGAAAGTGAAGCTGTACATTTACCGCCTTTGCAAGTTTAATTAAAGGACGTTTCAAAGATTTCCCGTGTAAGTCCAGAATTAAACTAAACAGGAAGTGTACATGAGGCGCGTACATTTAGAAATTAGCTGAATCCTTTGCATGATGAACTCTCGAGCACTGTGGCAGTTACCATGCACTATCTGAACAGTTAACTAGAAGGCTGTGTCGGTACTAGAGTGGCATGCTGGGCAGTGCACACATGGTCATACAAAGCAATTGGGCCAGTTAACACCAACTATGTAGGTCACGCAGATAGTGTGGTCAATGAACCAGCATTTCAGACAGCAAAGCAGGTGTTTGCATTGCTCTCTTTTCAGAAGATTGAGGCCCATGCCCCTGGTGACAAAGACTCCAAGTGATTGAACCTCCACACACATAATCCATACCACCCCCAAAGATCTATAATTGCTTACATTACTGATTGACTTTCTTTGGTTAATGAATTTAGACCATGATTACAACAAACGTCTTAGGTCGTTACCACATTGGCTTAGTCATGCAAGTGAGATAATACCAGAGCTATTGAGCCAATCAGAGCCAGGGTTAGACCAAAGAGTTAATCAGATTGGCTTCAGGGAGTGGTGTACTGCTCCCCCAAACTTAGAGCAGGGACCTATCAGAGCTAGAATAGGCTCATTTTTTTGTTCTTTGTTTTTTTTTTTCCTTGGGGGTCTAGTGTTTGCCAGCATGGGGTTAATTCCCCCCACGCGGTGCTCGGGTTTCCCGCCAGCTGTTGGTACCCTCAGCTGTTTGCACTCCTGTCCCTGCAGTCCAGACAGCTTGGTCACACACGCATAGACACACAGACAGACACACATTTTGTAGCACAACGGTGGTGAGGACGTGTGATAAATGCCACGGTCACCACACTGAAGCTCTCCTAGTACACCACCTCCTCGTTTTCACCTCCTACTTTGTTTTTTGTCATTACAATGCATTGATAACTTTCCAGATCAATGATTAGATCAGCCACCACTTGATGTCAAACTAAAGTTTCAGGACTAATTGTTCCTGGTTGCTTTAAATAGCAAGTCATGGGTGACAACTGCAAGTCCTTTTTTTGTGAGGCCCCTCCCCTGTTCCGTTTTCCTGCTGCTGTTTAACCAACTCTAACTAAAGCAGTTAAAAGGACCTTGGACTGTCAGAGGCCCATACGAGAGCCAAGATCTGCAGATGGACTGCACACTCGGCACATTGCTTGTGTATACGTGTAGTGACTAACAGCCGAACACAAACGTGCAGCTATGTGTGCGTCGGGAGTGTAAGAAGGCCGACTAATTAATGATTAATCTTCTGGGTGCCATCAAATATGAACACCTACGTGTTTAGCCATGGTGGTCAGGGAAAGGTCTATGATGAAGAGATGAGACTGTCTGTCTGTGTGATTATTTTTTTAATTGGTTCAAAAGCCAGGCCGTATGACTGGGTTAGTCATCAACACAAAACTGCAGCCGATTCACTCTCCCAGATCGATGCGCTTCTCTTTTTTTCTGCTGAACGTGCTTCAGTTCGCTAAGCTTAATGTTCGACACTTTTTCCTTGGATGGGGCCAGCACTTGCTCCAAGCCGAGTCTCCCCCGACAGAGAATATTACCACATTTTGGGGTCAGAGTTCCCATTCAGCTCGGAAAGTCCCACCTACTCTTTTGTGTTGTTTCATGAGACATATTGCCTTTTTGACTGGTACTCGTAAGAGGGAGCATATACTGTAACTCATACTGACATCCCATCACTTGCTTCTTTTCAAGATCTGAGTTCTTTTTAAGATGTAATTTGTTTTAAAATCTTTAAATTGCCTCGCTCATCCACCCCTACACACCTTCCCGATGCCCAAGGTCTGCTGACCAGACATTAATAGATGTGCAAAAGGCTAAACGGAGGCTCAGAGGGGATTGAGTCTTTTCCGTTGCTGGTCCCACTCTCTGGGATGACCTGCCACTGAGCATTCGGCAAGCCCCCTCGCTGCCCATCTTTAAAACACGCCTCAAATCTCACTTGTACTCTTTGGTATTCGACTGTATTTTGTGAATCACGCAAATGAAAAACATATCCCAGATGTATTCAGAATTTCAAATTTCCAGAGTACACTCCTCAGTCCTGTTGAGACCAGCCGCTTTGTGTGGAGGGGGTGGGGGGGGGGCATGTCCTGTCACACGCAAATGAGCCACTGCTCACCCCGCCCCCTTTATTGCAGCGTGTGCCGACGTGAATACTACTTCGCCTTACTGTGACGATTACGGAATGTGCACTCAGGCAGGAACAGTCTGTTTGAACCAGAGTTCGACTAAGGGCAAAACCAGACTGCCAAGCTAATTTGAGAACCACTGTTGCAACGGGATGTCGAATGGATGGTGATCAGGAAATTTTGCCGTATGGGTTTTCTGGTGCTGATGGCTCTACTAGCCAACAGTGTATAACGATGTTGTGTCTGTTTATGTGGTGATTATTAGAGAATCCTGCAAATCGGCGCATCCAACAACAACACTGTGGCTCTGTTTATAGGTATTGGCTTTGAAGCGATTGCGATTCCACAGATTATGGCTGTCATGGATGGAAACATTTGATTGAAATCCAAATGATTTACTTACACAGTAGGAACATTTTCTGACACCTGTAGTTTATGGTATGCACGAAATGGCATAGTTATGTAATTTCACTCTTGATTTATGGGCAGACAATTTAGAGTGTCTGTGTGTTCCAAATTTTTCACTAGACAATTTCCAGATTATTATTTTTTATAATGACAAAAAAGATGGCATTGATTGACAGGCCAAACAGACGTGCCTTGCTTGAGATTCAGTCCATGAACTGTATGGAAAATAATGCTACGTGTAGGCTGAGAAGCGTTTAGAACATTTTCTCCCTCCTTTCAAGCTAAAAAAGAAAGCAATAGTATTTAAGATAATCTTCATATGATACGGTGTAGTTCCACACCACTGCCAACTCAATGATTACCAAAGCACATTTTGCAGTAATGCATTAATGCATCAAATCTGATCTTGATCATTATTTATTCCGAATCCTTAGCAATAAAACAGAAAAATGTCAGTCATTTGGTGTTTAGCTGTAGTCGTCATCCCGTCAATGGCATTTTACTTTGTGAGCATTCAGCAAGTAGATTAGCACAGTTATTTTTAAATTTATATTGTGGGATTACTGTTGTTTGATGTTGAGTGTGATGATAAACCTCAAGAGGGAGTTGTGCTATCCATTTCGAAGCCAACTTTTTGAACAGTTGTTCAACTGTCGCTAGTTCAGTTCATTGCCCTCGTATGGTGCCAGGCTCTCGAGCTTTTTCCTGCAAGTCAAAGCAAAAACGTGGCTGAGTAACAGCTAGTATTTCAAAAAATACATGATTTAAGTCAAGATAGTATTGCAGATGTAAATTTAATTAAAAGTCCAGTCACAGAAGAAATTCAACTTCCAGGTGAAGTCGCCACCTGGGTTCCTTGGCAACAGGATGGCACCAAAGAATTGGCGATTCAATCAGTAACAGGGATTTGGAGCTTTCTTGTGGCATTTTATGGTGTTGCGGAAACCCTGAATCACAGAAGTAAAAAAATAATCTGTGAATGTATGAGTAGCAACGGGCAATTAGTTGGTGAAACACTGCATTTGCAGTCTCATGTTGCACGTTTGTTGTATGTTTGTTTCCATTGTGTTCTCAAAAGACTGTTTCAAGCTGATAGAAAGTAGCTTGTTTATTTACAGTCGGATCCAAAACCCCCTCCTCTTATGCAGCCCACTCAGCAACACATCCTGCTCTGCTCATCAATGGATTTTCACATTAGCATGCCGCTCAGTCAAGCGTCATTCAATCATACCTTATGTGTGCATTGGCGCCTTTTGTCGGGATGTGAGAGAGTGGTTAAGGTTGTCATGGCAACATCACATTTCCTTTATACTTTACTTTGGTGTGTTTGAACGGACTCAACTATTAAAATGGATGAATGAAGAACAACACAAATCATCGGGGATAGTCATTCAATTGAACCTACAACACAACTTTGTTTTTAAAACTAAGCAAAAAAGTGAACTTGTAGTCAGTCGTACACGTGGCTGCAATTAGACAGGTCTACCTCTGCACCTTGTTTGTGTCACGTCTGGTCCCCGCCGCCCGTCCATTGATTCTTGGAATTATCCTGCTTACTTTAAAGCCTCCGCCTCTTACTCTCCACCATGCATCCAGCTGCTTTTGGGAGGAAAAGCCCCATTAAGGTTGTTATTGTAGTTCCCCACAAGTGAAGGTCTGCTACCACAATGTGGAGAGAAGCAAGACAAAAAAAGGCAACCTCCATATACACATGCATGCTCACGTTTCATACAGTGATTTACTGTACTTCAACGGCTGAGTACTCCTTGGACTGTTCACTCGTCACCGGTCATCAGTTGCATGGACTGTGGCAGATTTTGATTGACTCCAGGGCCTTCGTAGAGTTGAAATGTCTGTTTTATGTATTTCTTCTATGCACGCCAATGCTTTGTTGTGTCTTTTTTAAGGCTGGTTTGCAGCACCCTTTCTCTAAACTGAATCGAACACTTAAACGAGACCTACAGTACCTGTTCTGGGTCTACACGTGTGACAGCATTTATTAGTCTCACAGTGGAGAAGTTTACATGTCACAGCAGCAAAGTGATGAAAGGAAGAGGAAAGGAAAGGAAGAAGTAGAAAAACAAAAAAACAGGAGCTGCTGTAAAGGCAGCCACTCTGGTGGCACCATCTTGAAAGCAAAATAACAACAAAAACAAAATAACAAATATTGTGACACAACACAAAAGACACAGACAGTCATTCCTTCTTAAGCACTTTCTAGACCCTCTTTGTTGTATGAAACAGTTCCAGATGAAAGAGGATGGGATCAAAGCGTCTTTTTCACCGGTGGATCAGGGACGTCATGGTGAAATGTGCACGTCTGCTAGAAGATAAATGTTGTTGCAAATATGAAGCGGTAGCATCCGTTGGCGAAAGGAGATTGTCTCACATCTCTTGTCCCACGTAAATCCGCTTCAATTCCAAGCTGCGACAGTTCCACAGACACATTGGTGCTCTGCGCTGACGCAGACTGTCCAACTGCACTGACGTTTTCTGAACAAAGCTGGGCTGTGAAAATTCTGCCCATTAAAGGCGCAAAAAACACAATGGTCCCAGACCTGTCCAGCGATGACAGTCAAAGGGCACTGACATTCGTCCCAATCAAAAACAGTGCTGGCCTTGATGAATGTTGTAGCCAAAAATGCTGAAAAACAATCCGTATCCGGTCCACATGACACACAACAACACAGTGACAAAAGGGAAGATCAAAACAAGGCTCGTGAGATCACTTGCTGATGACTTCCTGCTCAGGCGCCGTCTTGAACTTGTGATAATTTTTGTAGTTGCCATTCCAAACCAAGATAGTTTGTTAGTTTTTGCCAAATCAACTGCGTAAATGAGTAAATATGAGCAAAATCTCAAATGTGAGGTGAACCAAAGCTTTTCGAGATGCCCTTTTTTTCAAAATAATTTCCTTTGACACAACTATTATTTTCTCAATCTGTGTCCTTCAGGATACTTTGAAACCGACGTTCACAGTCGCCAGCCTCCCAGGCGGGACCAGCAGCGCCCAAGCCACCGTGCCCACCACCTCCACCAGCATGCAGGTGAGCAGCGGGCCCAACTTTCCCATCACCAACTACCTGGCGCCGGTATCCGCCAGCACCAGCGTCAGCGCCAACGGGACGGTCCTGAAGACCACCGGCACCTCTACGGGTGTGATGCAACTACCCGGTGGATTCACTTTCATGCCCGGTATGTTGAAGTGTACGGTTGTGTGTGTGTGTGTGTGTGTGTGTGTGTGTGTGTGTGTGTGTGTGTGTGTGTGTGTGTGTGTGTGTGTGTGTGTGTGTGTGTGTGTGTGTGTGTGTGTGTGTGTGTGTGTGTGTTTTTTTATTGGACGGGTGTTATTATTTATTTTTCATTTTGAGTCACATCATCCCCACGACTCACTCAGAAGGCCAAGTGACTGTTCGCTGATTAGAATTTAAATGAAACCTTGCCAACCACCCGGCCGTCATCTCGGGTTGGTCGTGCCTCACTCGTCAGGCTGTTTCCAATCACGCCTTTCAAAGCCAGTCATACACGCTCACACCCTTTTGATTTCCACTCTCGTACAGGAATAATTACGTGAGGGGAGCACAATAGGCCTGGCAGCGAGAGCTGTAGAACACACGGCCTGTCATTAGTCATTGTGATGAGATGAAATATACTGAGTGAAACTGCAGCTTGATTTGGAAATAGACGCGAACGCTTTTCCCAGGACAGTTTGACTGAGGACTTTGAGGGGTGGGCAGACTTCAATTTAGGGGTCCCAATTGGCTTCCCCCAGCAATTATTCCCCGACATTTCCTGTTCCTGGAAAAAAACAGGGAGGGCGTATATTACACATTTAAATAGCAAAATAAATAAATAAATCCACAAAGGCCGAATTACAAATATGTGAGACTTAACTGTACTATGCTGCACTTACTTAACTCATTCATTGCCAGCCAATGTGCAAAAATGTGTCCACTCCAGTGCCAGGGATTTTGTCATTGTCACTCAAATTGCAGGACCCACAGAATTTCCAGTTTGAGGACTATATAAACATTGAATTCAGCGTCAAAAACCTTAGACTGTCTTCTTTCGTCAGAAAAAAAAACAGTTAATTCCTTAGTCATGTGGGTCTGGAGTTATGTGGGCTCGAAATGGGGGTGGCTGTTCAAAATACAATGAAATGCATACATATTGGCTTGTGTAGCGCTATTACAACAGTTGAAGCTAGAACAAAGCTCTAAAATGGAAAAAAGGGAACTGCTGCCCCCTTGTGGTCGGGAAAAACATTGCCAGAGGTCTGGCCAGCACTTCATCGTTACCCCAGCAAGAAAAAACAAAACCTGAACAAATTCGGGAATGGCGCTCAACGTCATATTTTCAATTCCCAAATAAATTCGGGAATGGCAGTAAATGAGCCAATGTTTCAAAAATGTTTCTGATCCAGTGCCAGGGTTTTTGTCATTGTCACTTGAATGCCAGGCCACAGAATATTAAGTTTTAGCACTACATAAACATTCAATGCAGCATAAAAAACCTTGGACTTGCTTCTTTCATCGAAAAAAAAAAGTTAATTCCTAAATTATATGGAACTGGAGTTATCTGAGCTTGAAATGGGGGCGGCTGTGCAAAATACAATACATACATATGTATTTATTTGGACAGACACTCCCCTACTTACGAACATTCGAGTTACGAACAACGGTACCTTTGAACATTTTTGTAGTAACATATGTAGTATTCTCTCCAGTTGTACATGTACATATGTTTATATGTTTATATGTTTATAAAGCATATATTTTATTAAATGTTTATTTTTCAGTGCAAACCAATACAGGTTACTTTTGCATGCCTTAAACATACTTATATAAACCTTAAACATACCTATCCTTAAACATACATTCCATACAAAATATAGCACTGAAGCAAATTACGAACAAATTCAACTTACGGACAAAGTCACCTTACAAACGACCGTTCGGAACGTTTCTCGTTCGTAATTTGGGGAGTGTCTGTTTAGCGCTTTAACAACAGCTAAAACTAAAAAAGCGTGAACATTGACAAAAGGCAAATGCTGCCCCCTCGTGGAAAGGAAAACCATTGCCAGAGGTGTGATCAGCACTTTAGCGCTTTAAATTCGGTAATGGCAGCGAATTAGTTAACGTTCCTATTTATAATAATAATACATTTCATTTTTAAGTGCCTTTCAAAACTCTCAAGGTCACTTTACTGTCACAGGATAAGCTTTTCTGTGGGTGAGCAGCGGCAGCCAGCGTTCACTCAACCCGAAAGTAACTCAAATACATAGAAAGCTAGCTAATATATAGCTAATAGCTGGCCAGCTAGATAGCTAGCCAAATAGATAGCTAATAGCTAGCTAGACAGCTAATATATAGCCGGCTAGACAGATAATAGATAGCAAATAGCTATCTAGCTAGGTGGCCAGCCAGATAGCTAGGTTGAGCGGCAGCAGCCACATTTAAGTTTCTTCACCGTAATGCAGTTAAATACAAAAATACATTTCTATGTGAGCTTTTTCATGTTGATTTCCTTCTGTGTGGTGATTGGGTACTGCTTTGCGATCTCATTTGTACTGCTTCTGTTCCTCTAAAAGGGGGCACCTTTCTCCGCACAGCAGCCTTTTCTCACATTTAGTCTTCTGCTACTTTGTGTGTGCGTCTCTGTGTGTGTGTGTGGCTGCCTCCTTCAGCAGGCACTCCTCTCCCCCCCGGCACCCCCACCATTCCTCTGAGCCAGCTGCAGCAGCACTCCCTGACTCTCCAGGGGCAGCATGGTCAGACTCTGGCCGCCACCCCTCAGTCTCAGCAGGGTCAGCAGGCCGTCTTCCGCTTCCCTGCCGCTGTCTCCCTCACAGGTGACCTGCACTGGCCTGCCACCACTCCTTCGACTATGCTATTAACCACTATTGCTACTGCACCGATTCGCTGTCTGGCTCACAATCAGGCGTTGAGATTCTTCACAAGGCTTTATTTAACACACAACTATGGCTGTTCTCCTTTTTTTTTGTCTTATTGCTCAGTTGTTTGACTTCCTGTATGTGTCTTATCTCCAGGGACGGGTGTCCCTCAGCAGCTGCAGGCCATTCAGGTTCACCCCAACACTCAGACCATCTCCAACAGTGAGAGCAACCCTGAGATGTCCCACACCTCTACAAACTCCACGGGTATATCGAGTAAATAGATTTTAGCAAATTATTTTAGGGTAGGGAGTATGCTAATCGGTGCATACAAAAAAAGTTGCCGTGTAGACTTGTCATATTTTCCCGTGTATAAGGCGCACCCCCAATGAATGGTGTATTTTCAAACGTTTTCCATATACAGTAAAGTCTCGTTATATCGATATTCTCGGGAGTCGGAAAAAATATCGATATAACCAGACTATCGATATATCCAATCCTGCGGCATGTAATTTTCTCCTTGCGTCCATAGAAATAGTATCGTAATAAGCAGTACTATCGATATAACCGATATCGATATAACGAGACTTTACTGTATAAGGCACACCGGACTATAAGGTGCACCTTCAATTAATGAAACATTTAGAATATATAAAAAATATATATATATAAATGTTTTCCAATCATAAGGCGCCACGGAAAAGGTCGTAAACTATAAGGTGATCTAAACCTTGATATTATTCATCAATGTATTATTTTAATAATAATAATTGTTTAGAAGCTGTTATTTTTGTTGTTTGCTTCATTTAAACAGTTTACTTTTTTTAAACTGTCTTTCCTAATAAAATAATAAAAAATGAAGATAAAATAATCAATACAATTATTTCATTTTTTGATTTAATGGCAATATTTATGAAGGGAAAAACAAAGGCTCTTTCCTGTTTACTTTAACCAAAAAATAATAATTTCGCATTTTACCATTCGGTATATTTTCGGTAATTAGCATATTTTCTGGTGTATAATGTACACCAGAGTATAAGGTGCACACTCAATGAATGGTGTATTATCAAAATGTTGCCATAGGTAATGCGCACCGGAGTATAAAGCGCACCTTCAATGAATTACAAAAACATTCCAAATATAATACAGTAAAGTCGGGAGTCTGAAAAAATATCGATATAACCGGACTATCGATATATCCAATCCTCCGGCATGTAAATTTTCTCCTTGCGTTCATAGAAATAGTATCGTAATAAGCAGTACTATCGATATAACCGATATCGATATAACGAGACTTTACTGTATAAAAGTTTTCCAAATATAAGGCACACCACATTATAAGGCGCTACAGTAGAGGTCTATAAGGCGCACCTAATTTTAATATTGTTCATAAATGTATTATTTTAAAAATAATAGTTGTTTAGATTCTGTGATTTTGTTGTTTGTTTGCTTCATTTAAACAGTGTATGTACAATGAACAAATAATAAAAAATGAAGATAAGATAATCAATAAACATTTCATTATTTATATTTAATTACAATATTTATTATGGGAAAAACAAAGGATCTTTTGTGTTTACTTTAACAAAAAATAAATAATTTTGCGTTTTAGCATGAGGTATATTTTCGGGAATTACCATATTTTCTGGTGTATAAGGCGCACCGTAGTGTAAGGCGCATCTACAATGAATTACAAAAACATTCCAAATATATATATATATATATATATATAAAAAACTTTTCCAAATATAAGGCACACCACATTATAAGGCGCTACAGTAGAGGACTATAAGGCGCACCAAATCTTAATATTGTTCATAAATGTATTCTTTTAATAATTGTTTTGGAATCTGTGATTTTGTTGTTGTTGGCTTCATTTAAACAGCTTTCTTTTTTAAAAACTGTCTTCCTTAATAAAATAATGAACAAATAATAAAAAATGAAGATAAGATCATTAATAAAAACATTTCATTATTTATTATTATTTTATATCTTTAATTACTATATTTATAAAGGGAAAAACAAATGATCTTTTGTGTTTACTTCAACAAAAAAATAATACATAATTTCACGTTTTACCATTAGCTATATTTTCGGTAATTAGCATATTTTCTCGTGTATAAGGCGCACTTGAATGACAAAAAACATCCAAATATAATATATAAATATAGAAAAGTTTTCTATATATATATATATATATATATATATATATATATATATATAAGGCACACCACATTATAAGGCGCTACAGTATAGGCTTGGGTTACACACGACTTCTTCAACAGGGGGAAACGGGGTCAGTTGCTGCTGACAGTCGTTGCGAGATCCGTTGTGGCTTAATATTACTTCCCATATAAGGCGCACCAGCATATAAGGCGGTCATTTTAAGTGATTTAAGTAAATGATAGATTTTAATAATACATGATACACCAGAAAATACGGTAATTTCCCAGATGAACCAAACTAGAACAAGCCCAAAAAAACGGATGTCTACTCTTGTTTTATTTGACAATAAGCGCCACCTCCTGGCGCCTACCTGCACACGCACGCCTTCAATTTATCCTGAAGAATAATTTGATCGTGTCTTTCTGTCAGCGACGGTGAGTCTCCCGGCAACCATCGTCACCTCAACGGTGCCGTCCTCAGTGGCCGGTCATATGATGTACCCCAGCCCCCACACGGTGATGTACGCCTCCACGCCCACGTTGGCCGACGGGGGGCTGGCCGTGCTCAACGCCTTCTCCCCGGGCACGTCGGCCATGCAGGTTTCCCACGCGCAAGCTCACGACGCAGGTAAAACACACCCTCTCAGCCTCAATTCGACGTCAACGTGGAACGGAAGGGTCTTCTTCTCACCTCTTGCTCCCCTTCCTGGCAGCGTCTGTCCCGCAAGTGTTCCTCACAGCGCCTCCAGGAACAGTGCAGATCCCCGTGTCGGCGGTGCAACTTCACCCAGTACGGCAAGATCTGCATTTCACAAGTGAAAACTCTGCTCTTCCCTCTGCAACCCGCATGTCACGTGACCTCGCCACCCGTTAGCAGAGCACGTGAATGCGTTTTGACAGGCTGCACTTGGGCCGGTTAGCATGTTTGCCACACAGTTCAGGGTTCGAATCTGGGCACTTCCTTTTGTGGAATTTGCATGATCACACCACGCTTTTAAAGGACAACCGACGTCTCCGGACAAGTTGTGTCCATAATTTGTAAAATGTCTTCACATGACTTCTACTGAGCGTATTTTAAAAAGATTCCTACGCATATAGCTATATTTTACCTTTTAAGACTCGCGCTGAATATTCCGGAAGTCATGTTTTTTTAGTTGGTGACTGGGCCGTACGTGACGTCACTAAAGGAACTCCCCCTGACCGACAAAAAGACACATTGTAGCAGTCCTTCCATCAAGTCAATGCATTTTGCTGTACTTGTTTGGTCTGAAAACCTTGAGTTGCACCCAAAAGCCGCCAGAAGAGGGTGTCCAAGCTCCATATAAGGAATTTATCAGCCTGTGGAAACGGAGGTCGCCATTTTGTGCCTCTTTTCTGGTGATCGTTTCTCGCCAATGTTGCCTCAAAATGGCATGGAATAAATTCTTTAATCTATTGCAAACATGTATGCTTTCCTCTTCAGAACTATTTGAATCATATTCATAACTGGATGTGTAACAAGAAAGCATATTCTCAGAATCTGAAGCCATTGTTTTGATTCTCCAGAAATGCAAGACGTCTTGGCGTGATGTCACGAACTGGGGGCGGGACTTTCTCAAAATGCCCAATTCGCAGCTGAATTTTTTGCTGATTTTTATTGGTGTTTTGCATTTGACTAAAAATATCATACTGCGTGTTTTGGGTATTTTAGATGCTATAAAACGTTTTTCTGATATCAGTTAAGAAACAAAAAAGTGACGTCGGTTGTCCTTTAAGGTCTCAGGTTTTTCACTCAAAGCACCCAAAATATATTTGTGTTACCTTTTTACAAAAAGGACTCTATCCATATTTTTATATGCTAATCAGGGACCTCATCCATCCAATAAATAATTGTCCTCAAACTTGCATGACATTTGGTGCACCTGCACAAACTAACGCTAATAATATGAATCATTTTCTATCCGTGATAGAATAAATCAAACATATGGAATATGTTGTATACTGCACCATTCTAAGTGGTTTTTTTTTCTATTAAAAATAAGTATTTTTATTTGTATCACTTGAAAACAGCCGAGGATGCCCATTCGTCCATAATGGCGGGTATATTATTGACTGCCTTATATGTTTGCTAGGGTGGGGGGTAATTCGTCCTAATTTTTTTTTTTTATCAAAATGTATTCAACCCCCTATGTTTTAATGTAATTACATAATTAAAATATTTTTTCTTGAATGAGAATTACACAAATGATCTATTTATCTATCTGTATGTATGTACTGTATGTACTGTGTGTACTGTATGCGTGTGTGTACTCTATGTGTGTATGTACTGTATATGTGTGTGTGCGTGTGTATGCATACTGTTTTTATTCAATACAATAATTAGACAATCTATAATTTCTTCACAAATAATTAAAATCATTTTTCATTCTGAAAAAATACACCTTTTAGCTTTTTTTTTCAACCTCATGTGACAATTTTAACTCATTCATTGCCAGACGTGTGCAAAAATGTGTCTACTCCAGTGCCAGGGTTTTTGTCATTCTCACTCGAATTCCAGGACCCACAGAATGCTGTATTGATTTTTAGGACTACATAAACATTCAATACAGCATTAGAAACCTAAGACTCTCTTCTTTCATGAGGAAAAAAAGTTAATTGCTAAATTATATGGGTCTGGAGTTACATGAGTTTGAAATGAGGGCAGGTGTCCAAAATGCAATGCAATACATACATCTTGGTTTATATAGCGCTTTAACAACAGCTAGAGTTGGAACAACGCGCTAATATTGGAAAAAAGAGAAATGCTGCCCCCTTGTGGAATGGAAAAACATTGCCAGAGGTCTCGCCGACGCTTTACCGGCACCCCCGGCAAGAAAAACCAAAACCTGAACAAATTCAGGACTGCTTTTCAATTCCCAAATAAATTTGTGAATGGCACTGAATGAGTTAAAAATCAAACATGAAGCACAAATAGTTGGCCAGCCTTGCTTCTGATGAACACAAATTAGCGCAGAAATAGAGCACAAAAGCGTATTTGAAACATGGAGATGCAATTGAACAGTCTCACAAACTGGCCTCTCCTGTGTTTTGCCTTCCAGATGGTGATTGGTCCCCAGTCGAGCGGCAGCAGCACTAACCTGACCGAGCTGCAGGTGGTCAACTTGGACGCGGTGCAGAACTCCAAAAGTGACTGACGGAAAGCAGGCCAGAGCGTCTTTTGTCTTTTATTTATTGATGCCTTCCCACATCACACTTCTCAATGTGACCTTACAGAAACAAACACACAATCAAGGGCCTTGTGTGTGAGTTGTTTTGCTATATGTGTATATATCTATATACATATATCTATATATTCGCAAATACATAGGAAGTATATCACTACACGTGTCATCAGAATCCTATTTTTTAATGTCATTAAAGGGTATTTTTGCGTGTGTGTGTGCGTTTTTTTTTGGTGCTTGTTTTTGAACATACATGGACACTCAGTTGGGTGTCACAAAGCGTCACGCCAGCCAAAGACATTTGTATGAACGTACACACGAGTGTCGATGGAAAACTTTTGCTAATCTGTACATAGTTTTTAAAGATGAAAAAAAAAAGCAAAACTTGTATTTTTCGCCTGGTTTAGTTTTGTGTAACCGCATGTTTTTTTTTAATGTTGTGGTTTTGTATCTACATGACAATGACACCAAGAAGTGAATCTGTACATGTATACTTTTTAGGAAATAATAATAATTCATGCTGTTATACTAACATGACTGCTTCACAAAGACTTAAGCAGGTTTTTCATGTGGTGGATGAGCGCATCATTATGTGGAAGGAAGACCGTTAATGGACACTCATAGGAATTGGATTGCGCAGAACCAAAATTTAATTGGTCAAATATGGCCACCAAACGCAATTGCATAATATTCAATATTGGAGCCTTCATTGTTGAACCTAATCCATCATTCAAATGGTTATGATTGGATGGACAGATCGTGTTAATGGAAATCGTAACGGTTGCCATTCAGAAAGCTTGAAGTGTACGCTACAGGCAGCGTCTTATGTCATATTATACAACAGTTCAAACATCTCTAATGCTACAATGAAGCAAAACTACTCACCATTTAAAGGACAGCGACACTATTTTTTTTGTTTCCTAACTGACAACAGAAAAATGTTTTATCGCATCTAAAATACCCAAAACACACAGGCTGATATTTTTAGTCAAATGAAAAACTGCAATAAAAATGAGTTAAAGTGTCCCAAAACTACTTCAAAATGACCCCGGAAATTGCGAGTTTCAGAAGGTCCCGCCCACTTGTTCATGACGTCACGCAAGGACGTCTTCGCCTGCTCAAGAATCGAAACAACGGCTTCAGATTCGGAGAAGATGCTTTCTTGTTACTCATCCAGTTATGAATTTGATTCAAT
The DNA here is from genome assembly GCF_051943395.1 of Hippocampus bargibanti. NCBI lineage: Eukaryota > Metazoa > Chordata > Actinopteri > Syngnathiformes > Syngnathidae > Hippocampus > Hippocampus bargibanti. The sequence continues at coordinate 17,009,338 of NC_142746.1, forward strand.
TAGTTCTGAAGGGAAAGCATACATGTTTGAAATCGATTAAAGAAGTTCTTCCGTATCAATTCGAGCCATCTGGACTTCAATGTAGCGCCCAGAAAATGCACAAGATGGCGCCCAAGCTCCGTTGGAATAATGGGCTGATTTGTCTACTGGGAATTTGTGTCAACTAGTATCAAATAGTAGTCTTGGTGCAACACGCGATTCACCCTTGCGTTATTTATGTTTTCCTTCTAATTTCGCCATCAACACAGATCAACATGAAGTTTTCAGACAAAACAAAGTACCCAAAATGCATTGTGTGTCGCTTTCTCAGTCAGGGGCGTTCCTTTTGTGACGTCACGTACGGACTCGTCACCAACTCAAAAACAAGACTTCCTGAATATTCTGCGCGAGTATTAAAACGTAAAATATAGCTATATGCTGTGGAATCTTTGTAAAATACGCTCAGTAGAAGTCATTTTACAAACTATGGACACAACTTGTCCGGAGGTGTCGGTTGTCCTTTAAGTGAACACGATAGGCAACGTCTTATGTCATATTATACAACAGTAAAAATATCTCGAAAGCTGCTATGAAACAAAACTACTTACCATTTATATTAATGGAGAGTACCATATTTTCCAGTGTATAAGGCGCACCTTCATTGTATGAAAAACGTTTTGTAAGTAATATCAACAAATTATGTTTTCCAAATATAAAGCACACCGCATTATAAGGCACTACAGTAGAGACTGGGGTTATGCACAACTTCTATGGGGGGAAATTGAGTTGGTGGCTTCTAACACTCGTTGCGAGACCTGCTGTGGCTCAGTATGACTTCACATATAAGGTGCACAGCCATATAATAATAAAATAATAATACATTTCATTTATAAGCGCCTTTCAAAACTCTCAATACGGCGCAGGTTCATCTTTTGGAGAAAATGAAAGCTTTTGGGTGCACCTTATACACCGGAAAATATGGTAGCTGCAAAGTAGCAAACTTTGTTGACATAGGTTGTTTCTGTACTATTTAACGGTATCTGCTTAGGAAAAAAATAATATGAAATATAATCATATTGCCCACAGGCAGTCTGATTGTTTGCATTTCAGTTGCCCTCTACGTTTTTCCTTTTCCAATTAGGAAATAAAATGGTTTTCTCATGCTCAATGAGCATGATGTTAATCATTTCAGAAACACACATCTTGTCCCAAAACTTTTCGTTGAAATACAAATGATGGTAAGTTTAACTTTGGAGGTTCCACTGTTAATTAGGGCTACGTATTTAGTCTTCTTCTTATTTAAATTCATATGTTCGTTTTTTTTTTTTTTGTTTTTTTTTGTCAAAGTTATGACATGACAACACGCGCTGCTGCAAAATGTGCTGCCTTACTTGCTGGACGTTCAAAGACATGACAGCAACACCGCTTCAATATTGCAATTAAATATTTGTTTGATTCTCAGTCAAGATCCAGTCTCATTGTTTTATCACCTGTGGTTTTTTTTTAATCCACTGGGTGACAAATGTTAACATTTCTAAATATGTTTTTGCACTGGTCCCATTTTTTTTTTATCCAGCAGGCCATTTTCTATAATAGTATTTGTAGTAGAAATCTAACAATACGTGTAGAATCGGATAATGGATTAATATACAGTAAAGTCTTGTTATATCGATATTCAAGGGAGTCTGAAAAAATATCGATATAATCGGGACTATCGATATATCCGACCCTGTTTGCATGTAATTTTCTCCGTGCGTGCATAGAAATAGTATCGATATAACCGGGACTATCGATATAACGAGACTTTACTGTAGTTTCGAATCAGTTGTTTGTCTGAAGCATCATTTTGTTGTTTGAAGGAAAATCGGGTTTTGGTGAAAAGTGCGAAAAACAAAGGAAAATCACATTTTGTTGAAAACTATGACAAAACAAACAGTAAAAAGCGGATTTTGGTGAAAACCGCGGTAAATACGAGTTTTGGTGAAAAGCGCAGAAAAACGAAGGAGAATCTAGTTTTGGTGAAAACCACGCAAACCGCAAAAAAAACGGGTTTTGGTGAAAAATGGGGTAAATACGGGTTTTGGTGAAAAGCGCGAAAAACGAAGGAAGAATCGGGTTTTGGTGAAAAGCACAAAAAATGAGGGAAAATCACATTTTGTTGAAAACTACGACAACCGCAAAAAAACAGTAAAAAGCGGATTTTGGTGAAAACCGCGGTAAATATGAGTTTTGGTGAAAAGCGTAGAAAAACGAAGGATAATCTAGTTTTGGTGAAAACCGCAAAAAAAAACGGGTTTTGGTGAAAACCGGGGTAAATACATGTTTCGCTGAAAAGCGCAATAAATGAAGGAAAATCAGGTTTTGGTGAAAAGCGGGAAAAACAAAGGAAAATCACGTTTTGTTAAAAACTACAACAACCGCAAAAAAATCCTGTAAAAAGCAGATTTTGGTGATAACCGCGGTAAATACGAATTTTGGTGAAAAGCGCAAAAAAAAAACAGGACAATCTAGTTTTGGTTAAAACCACGAAAACTGCAAAAAAATGGGTTTTGGTGAAAAACGGGGTAAATACGGGTTTTGGTGAAAAGCGCAGTAAAATCGGGTTTTGGTGAAAACCCCCCAAAAAAAGGGAAAAACGATTTTAGTAAACACTGCGAAAAACGGGGTACATACGGGTCCTGATGAAAAACACAAAAAACAAGAAAACCCCTGTTCAGGTGAAAATCGTGAAAAACCGGTTAGAACCAGTTCCAATCGCCATGAACTGGTTAGAACCGGTTAGAATTGCAAAACAAAATAGGTCTTGGTGAAAAACTAACAAACGTGAAAACCGTTTCCTACCGAAGAAAAATCATGTGACGTGCTCTGACGCAGGTGTGTTCCGCACCCAGTACCTTTGAACAAAAATGACTCCCCATATTAACACAGGAGTATGTTTTGTTTTTATTGTACAGATATGTTTGTAATGAAAACATAAACATGAATGAACACAGTTGTAATACATTTTTTTTTCAATTCAGCTGGAGAAAGTTGAACAAGAGCCCATTGTCCCGAAGTCCAAATTGCTCATAAAGTGGCTGAGAACATTAATTAGGCTTGCTTTCTCAAATCCTCAGTGAAGCACCGGGAAGGAAGATCATGCACCATATGCCTCACGTTTGCATTGCACAAATCAAAAGACAAGAAAGAAAAATAAAAGAAACAAGGCTTCTCCTTCTTCTTTTTGGAAAAAAAAGACTGAACAATAGTGAGCGGTCAGCATCAAAGAAGAGCAAACGAGATTGGCCATGAAAGTGAGCTGATGTAACAAAACAAACGACGGGAAAGAAAGAAGTAGTAAGGCATCACGTGTCACTGAGAACTCAGCCAATGAGCCTTCTGCTCTCTTCCAACAACAAAACAAAAACAATACCGTGGCATTCTTAGTATCCATCCTTCTATATTGTTATTGTAGACATACAATATACGTACAGTACAAGTAAACACACAAAGTTAGTGATATGGCTGATTAGAAAAAGTTTCATGAAAAAAAAGAAAGTCCTGGAGTTGGGTACAAATTTTGTTGAAAAGGTTTCTTCAGCCATTATTTGTACTTTTTGAAGGTGTTGGACGTTTCGCTCCTCATTCGAAGAGCTTCGTCAGCAAACTAAAGTTGTGCTGCGAACTCTGGCCCTGTATATATCCCGAATGGTCTGATAGGCCCCTTCTCTAAGGGTGGGAAGGCTGTAGACCACTCCCTGAAGATAATCTGATTACTTCTTTAGTTCTGTCTGATTACCCCGAATGTCCTATGCCAGGCTCTGATTGCCCCATTAGATGTGGTATCACCTCATTAGCATGACTGAGCCTATCTGGGAAAGCCATGGTGGTTTAAGGTTTAATTTAGACCGTGCTTAGAAACAGACATCTTCGGTCTTTACCACATATGCTTAGTCATGCTAATGAGTTAATATCAGCACTAATGGGGCAATCAGGGCCAGTCATAGGACATAGACAGACAAAATAAGTGATCAGATTAGCTTTCGGGAGTAGTCCACTGCTCCCTCAACTTTAGAGCAGGGACCTAACAGAGCTGAGGTCTGGCACAGCCACCTTTATTCATTCGGGATTATATATAGCGCCAGAGTTACAGCACAACTTTAGTTCGCTGACGAAACTTTTTGGATGAGGAGTGAAACGTCAGATACCTTCAAAGAAGTACAAATGACGGCTAAAGAAACCTTTTTATCGATGGACCACTCCTGTACGACTGAGAGCCTACACAGACGTACAAATTTTGTGTTATTTACATCAAGAGCAAGTGGAAAGAAATACAAATGTGCAAAGTGCGACTCTTTGCAAGCACTTCCATCAACAGCTCGACCCAAAAGAGGAGACCAACACAAAATCTCTCTGGAACTTTCCCACACAAGAGCTGTTGAAACATGAACCTCAAAAGAAACCGAACACTGAAGACACGTGGAGGACAATCTTGAAGTTTCTCATCAAGTACTCCGATAAAAGTGTGCTAAAATGTTGATGTAAAGGACAACCGACACCATTTTTTTGTTTCCTAACTGACATCAGAAAAATGTTTTATAGCATCTAAAATACCCAAAACATGCACGCTGATATTTAGTCAAATGCAAAACACCAACACAAATGAGTTAAAGTGTCCCAAAACTACTTCAAAATGACCTTGGAGATGGTCTAGAATCAAAACAACGGCTTCAGATTCGGAGAAGATGCTTTCTTGTTACTCATGCAGTTATGAATATGATTCAAATAGTTCCGAAGAGGAAAGCATACATGTTTGCAATCGATTAAAGAAATTATTCCGTGCGATTTTAAGGCAATAGGGGGGAGGGAAATGTAGCACTAAAAAAGAGGCAGAAAATGGTGACAAAGCTCTGTGTAAGGAATTAATCAGCCTGTGAAAACATGGTGGTTTAAGGTTTAATTGATTGTAAGGAATTAACCAGCCTGTTTCCACAGGCTGATTAATTCCTTACACGGAGCTTTGTCGCCCTCTTTTGCCTCTTTTTGGTGCAACACGAAGTTTTCAGAGCAAACAAGTACAGCAAAATGCATTGACGTGACGGAAGGACTGCTACAATGTCTCCTTTTTTCGGTCAGGGGCGTTCCTTCAGTGACATCACGTACGGACTCGTCACCAACTCAAAAACAAGACTTCCTGAATATTCAGCGCCAGTCTTAAAACGTAAAATATAGCTATATGCCGTGGAATCTTTGTAAAATACGCTCAGTAGAAGTCATTTGAAGTGATTTTACAAATTATGGACACAACTTGTTCGGAGTGGTCGGTTGTCCTTTAAAATAATCTACACCTTGCCAAAGAATACAGTACACATTTGGGTCATTCAAGACACAACACTGCTTTTAAATACATGTTTGTATAAGAAGGCATAGAAACATAGAGGTGGTGGGGATTTATTTTTTTTACGGTGAGAGGCTTTGTATCTTTGTACAAATGTAAGCAAAAATGTAACAAGTGCATGTGCAAGTCCGTCAGCTCCTAAACGCCTAATATTGGATGGTGAACTCTTTGGATGACGCAAATGAAGCTTCATTTTGGATGAAGGATCATCTGCTCGTCGACTGCATTAAAAGCATTCAAATACCAATGTTGGTTTAAAAAGAAAGGCTACCTGAAAAATCAATAAATAAAGAGGACTTGGCATTTTAAAAAGGGATTACAATGTTAACTGCGTGCGAATGAGCAATGGAAAACGGCAATGATAAAAATGCTTCCAAAAGAAAAATGGGTGTGCTTCCACACTAAGGCGATGGAAGGCATCCATTGGCTGCAAATAAATACCCGCAACTTTTCGTCCCATACGCAAAACATTCGTGATGATGATGAGGATGATGATGATTGGCTGGGCAGTGAAAGTGAACACGCAGCCTCTTCAGTCTGCATCATGTTCCTGTGGCTGCAAGGGAAGCATTGAAGCTTCCATCAAGTGCGAGTGAACCGTTACGGCGACGTCGAAGCGGTGGCGTGGTACTTGACAAAAGCAATGGCCGCCAGCTCTTTGCAGAACTCCTCGAGCACGATCACCCCCTCCAGCAGAGTCACGTGGTCGATCCTGGTAGGTGATGAAGAGTCAAAATCACGTTGTGTTCGTTTGAGTGATAAGATGTCAGAGATGTTCGATCGGACACTGTGGACCAGAGCTCGAATACGGAAAGATTGTCTTTTACTGCCGGCAGGAGACGCAGCCATTCATGACAGACGCCTGAATTCTGCAGCCCTCTGCCAAGCTATTTATTGAGAGTATATGCAAATTTCAAGGACAACCAACGTCTCCGGACAAGTTGTATCCATAATTTGTAAAATGGCTTCAAATGAATTCTACTGAGCGTATTTTAATAAGCTTCCACCGCATATAGCTATATTTTATGTTTTAAGACTCGCGCTGAATATTCAGGAAGTCTTGTTTTTGCGTTGGTGACGAGTCCATACGTGACGTCACAAAAGGAACGCCCCTGACCGAAAAAAGACATTGTAGCAGTCCTTCCATCAAGTCAATGTATTTTGCTGTACTGTTTGGTCTGAAAACCTTGTGTTGCACCCAAAAGCCGCCAGAAGAGGCCGTCCAAGCTCCATGGATGGAATTTATCAGCCTGTGGAAACGGGCTGAGTCATTCCTCACAACAGCTCGGTGGCCATTTTTGGGTGCGACATTCCACCCCGCCCGTTCGCCTCAAAATGACACGGAATAAATTCTTTAATCGATTGCAAACTTGTATGCTTTCCTCTTCAGAACTATTTGAATCATATTCATAACTGGATGTGTAAGAAGAAAGCATATTCTCCGAATCTGAAGCCATTGTTTGGATTCTCCAGCAATGCAAGACGTCTTGGCGTGACGTCACGAACAAGGGGGCGGGACCTTCTGAAAATGCCCAATTCGTAGCTGAATTTTTTTGCGGATTTTGGACACTTTAAGTCATTTTTATTGGTGTTTTGCATTTGAATAAAAATATCATACTGCATGTTTTGGGTATTTTAGATACTATAAAACGTTTTTCTGATGTCAGTTAAGAAACAAAAAAGTGACGTCGGTTGTCCTTTAAGTGATACATTAGTGATAAAGGAGTTTCCCCAAGTCCTAAAGTCTGTCCAAGGCCAGATCTCCTAGATGAAGATGAGTTTAAATGAAGATGACAGTTTAACTTGCTGTGTCTGTTAAACTTAGATTGACCTTCGGTCATCTGCATCTTTTGTTTGGTTGGCCAGCTAAGAATGAAACTTTTAAATATGATAACTTCTTATTCTGTCTATCACAAGGCGATCGAGCGATAGCGCCGAGACGCCGTACGTACGTGATGCCTTCGGGCTCCAGACCCAACAATCTCTTCCTCACCAGCAACAGTTTGGGGGTGAAGTCGGGGATGCGTTGAATCCGCAACATGAGGTCCCCCACGACCTGAAAAAACAAGCACACCAACACACATACACACACACACACACACACACACACACACACACACGTTCTGGTTTTCCTACAAAAGACATGATCGACTTCAAAAAATACACAAATGGGTTCAACTTACCCTGACGACAACAGAGAACAAAGACCTGCACCCGGGAGCCAAGTTAACGTAGGGGTCCAGCAGGTACTCGTGCAAGTGAGGGTGCGGTAATAAGGACAATTTGGAAAGCACCGCCGTCACTTGCAGGTTGACGTCATACGGCTGTGAGACGCAAAGCAGGGAAAAGTTCAAGAATAAGCGGGAGAGTTTTAGTACACTTGTGCATTTTTTTTTAAACGAGTGCCTCGTCGATTCATTAAATCTGTAAAAATTGACTGATTTTTCTAAAATTGCTTTTACACGTGACATCATTGGGCAAAGATTAAGTGACGTGAAAGAGTTAAATGGTCTACCATTTTTGTCGCAGGAACCAAAATTTAAGTGACCGTATTTTCCGGTGAATAAGGCTTATCGTAGTATAAGGCGCACCCCCCTCAATGAATGGTTTATTTTCAAACTTTTTCGATATATAAGGCACACTGGAGTATAAGGCGCACCTTCAATGAAGGAAAAAAAATCCAAACATAATATATAAATAATTAAACGTTTTCCAAACACAGGCAACATCCGATTTACGACCTGTGCGAGTTACGACCGCCCGCACTTACAACCACAACCGCCAGACCCGTTTTTTTTTTTTACGGCTGGGACCGCTACAGTGGCGGCCCGGCAACTCTGAAGTGTGTTTACTATGCATTTAGTAAAATAAAGACTCCAGATCAGGGGTGTCAAAGTCATTTTTTGCCGCGGGCCACATTGTAGTTATGGTTTCCTCTCGAGGGCCGTTATGAATTTGGGGAACCCATTAGAATGTTTAAATCCCTTCAAATATTATATGTAGAGCACACAGCAAATTAATGAATAACTAGTTTTCAAATCCGAAGTCAAGAATAATGACTTTTATTGTGGTTGACATCTAAAAATATGAAATTTTGGCTCAGATTTTAGCAATCATCATGGAATTTAACAAGTTTGATTTGCTTTCGCGGGCCGAAAAAAATGATGTGGCGGGCCGGATTTGGCCCGCGGGCCTTGACTTTGACAACTGTGATCCAGATGGTCCTTCTTGTTTAGATTTACGACCGTTTGACTTTCGACCGTTTTGTCTGAACGGAACCCGGTTGTAGCTCAATATTCTGCGGGTCCTGGAATTCAAGTGACAATGACAAAAACCCTGGCACTGGAGTGGACACATTTTTGCCCATCTGGCAGTGAATGAGCGGAAAAAAAGAAGGAAAAAAAATGCTTTGAGGACATCCCCAAACTGACCTGATCAAGAATTCGCCCCATCCTGTCAAAGAGGACCTTGAGGAAGTGCCCCTCAAAAAAAGGGAGTTCCAAGTTGCATTTTTCAAAGGCTTTGGCGCTTCCTCTCCAGTCCCAGCGCAGACAGATGCCGCAATAGTCTCGGAACTAATGAACACCCGTTCATCAGCATTAAAATGTGTTCTCCTGGTGATGATGATGAAGAAGGAAGTTACCTGTCTATGCGCATCTCGGAGGTACGTGTCATAGCCACTTCCTTCCACATAATAAGACGACTTTGCCTCGTCGGGCACCAAACACAGGAAACTGCAAGTGGCGATGGCAAACAATTTTAAAACACAAAACAGAACAACGGTGAACGACTCGTGAACACGTCGAGCAGATGGCGGACCTGTTGACGATCTTGTGAACTTCCGTTTTCCCCTCAGACTTAGAGTGGTCCGGACTGTGTGACGGAGACGGGCTGAGCCAATCGGAAGGCGGCAACCTGCTGCCTGGCGAGAGGTCGTCGCCAAATAGCGGATCCTCTTCCAGGTCTCTACGCACAAAAACAACATTTTGTGAACATTCACCTCAAACATCTTTGGCCACATTCCAAAAGGAGGATCAATGTTATTTTTTTTTCATGGCGGAGCGAGGGTCCTTACACAGCGTCATGAGGCTGCCCGTTTTCAATGGGCTCTCGTTCCTCAGGAGGTTTGTTCTCCAGGTAGTTCCTCTCCTCCAGGTTCCGCAGTACCAAACTGTGCAGGATGTGCTGGTCGGGTTTCTGGAGGAGATGCTCGAAAAGCCGAAGAGTCATGATGCTGATCTGCAAGTGATTGAAGAGGGAAAGAGGAAAGGCTCAGTTGCTTCCGTTTGCTTCCTGAGAAGAAAAGAAAGCCGACAGAAGCCGTCGCAAACGTCTGATAGAATTAATGGCGCGTTTGTGTGAGGACAATGTGCGCGGCGGCTTTGTCAGATGTCATTTGTGCGCTTTTGGTTGACAACATGAGTCATAGCAAGGCTTTTTTTCCTTCTACATTGGCAGGTGGTGATTTTGGAACAATTCAAATTAGAAGAATGCATTCCTGACAAATGAACCAAAATGAAAAAGCTTCAGGGAGCATCTAGGAAATTAAAAAAAGTGGACCAGTTGGCAGCAAGGCCTGCTGGAAGGCGCTGGAAACGTCAGTTTTCGCAAATTATGATTGGCTAATCACACGATTGGCTAAAAGGGGGCTAAATTCTAAAATGGATGGGGCTTGATTTAACTAGATTGCCGAAGTATACAAAACAGATTGAAATTAACCAACATACATTCATTGGAGCATGGTACTTCTAAATTTGTAAATAAAAAAAAAACATTATTTGACTGAAATCTATTTTTCTAATATATAAAAAAAAAAAAAATTCAAGTAAAATATTTTATTCATACATAAACAAACTGTTTCTATTTTCTCAAGTTAGTACACAATCAATCCCGTGCTATTTTGATATGCTACGGCATTACAGAGAAGACAAAGAGAACATACAGTGACACATCAGATTACGAACTTAATCGGTTACCAGATAGTGTGTGTAAGGCGAAAAGTTTGTCTTCCAAACATTTTTTTCCCATAAGAAACCATTAAAATGAGAATAATCCATTCCCAGGTCCCCATAAAAAATAATTTTCTACTAAATAAGCCTTAAAACTACACCAAATATACCTTATTTTATGTACAATAAATGTGCTATTGGATTGTAATTAAAGAAATAAACAGTGCAGTATGATAAAGTTGTTTCATCTACCTTTGTGATGGTCATTGACGTAGTTGCCTCTTGATATCCGAGTGAAGTTGCCGTGCTTTCTGGGCGATAATACCCTCACTCACACTGTCCCTTGCTAGCTGCTTTTCGGTAAGCCAAATTAACAGAAGTTTTTCAACCTCTTCGATTGACTCAGAACGTTGCTTAGACAACATAGAAATACCCTTAGCCACAGAGGTACCCTTAATAGCTTCATTGTTCTTCAGGATGGTAGCAATGGTGGACTTAGCATAATGGTACTGGGACGCTAAGTCACACAAACGCACACCTCGTTCGTGTTTTTCGATGATCTCCTTCTTCTGCTCGACTGTAATTTTCTTTTGTGTCCTCTTCAGCTTAACACTAGTCTGTTGTGGGGTCTTTTTCGGTCCCTTAAAAGCAAAAGTACTCCACTCGATAGCAAACTACGTCTGCACTCAAAGGGGGTAAGGAAAACTAGTCCGCCAGCCACCTTGGCGCTGTTCGACCATGTGGTTTGGTTCGTCCGCCGAGAACTAGTTTGTCAGCCAAGACTTATATGCTCGCAAATGTAATGTTCGTGAGGCGAAACGTTCGTGAGCTAAAGCGAGCTAAAGGTGAGGTATCGCTGTACTTTGCACAATATTTCTTATCAGTGTCTATTTAAACTAATTTCTTTCCAAAGATTTCCAATGTGCTGCAAGAGCTCTAAAATAATTCCCATTATCGACTAAATTCGAATCATTAACAGCAGTTTTCTGAAACAAATTGTCACTCCGTTGTTTATTAAAAAATGGCTGTCAAAATGCGTCAATAGCGCAAGGGCGTGGCCCAGATACATCCCCGAAGCTTCATTAGCGGTCGAGAGAAAAATGATCAAACTGAATGACCTCATCTGAAAGGTGGTCACAGTGCTCGATGAGCCTGTGCCTGACGGGATTCTGAGCGATCGTCGACGGAGTCTCGGCCTCGCTCTCCTCCCCTAATAGGAATTGCACCATCTGCTGAAGCAAGGCTTCCGACGTCACCTGCCTGATGATCCTGTTGAGCAGGGCCGTTGAAGTGAGGATGCCCATCTCGGACCTAATGATGGAGTACACGGGCGTCAGGAAGCAAATCGTGACAAAGGAAGGCAAAACTGAGTGACGAATGACGGGATTTACGTCTGCATCAGCTGCGGCTCCATCACGCAGACAAAAAATCTTTCGCGTACTGCCTTGGCCATCACAGAGGCCGCAGACTGAAAGTACAAAACAAAAGTTGTCTAGTCAAGTGACAACGTGACGCATCTTCACACGGCAAGCAAAAGCTGCAAATGACCTTCTGAGCCTCTTTAATCAGCTGGTCGCAATAATCCAGCCACGAAAGGAAGGAGATGAGAGGCCTCTTCCCTGCAAACATTGCAGCGTCCTCCTTCCCGTTATATACATCAAGACTGAAAAAAAATAATAATTATAAATAAATAAAACAATCGGGATATCCTTTTTTTTCCCCCAGCAGCTTCAGTATTTTGTTTTTCTACTTCTTTTTTTCCCTTTCCTCTTCCTTTCATAACTTTGCTGCTGTGAAATGAAAATTACTCCACCGCGTGACGAATAAACGCTAATCCAATCTAATCAGGGGCGGTCCGTCAAGGCCTGCAAAGCCTTCTAAAAATATTTGAATCACGGACTGATGTTAATTATATTTTGTCCATGAATTATTATTAAATGATTCCCAATTGTCATTTTATTACTTTTCCCCTGTTGTGCTGATTCCAGATGTGTGTTATCGTATTTAAGCATTTAACCATCATTTCAGCCATCATTTGTGACCGGGGTCAGAAATCTACATGGACGCCTTCACAATCAGTTCTGCAGGCCCTGTCGATTCAAATGTGTGAATCAAACTGTTGCTCTAACCAATCAGATTTCGAGTAGGCAACGCAAGGCCTGGTGGAAGGTGCTGGAAATGTCAGTTTTCGCAAATTATGATTGGCTAATCACTAGGCAATCATAATATCACTAGCCGCTATTGATAAGTGCATACTGGCCAGAGCTAGCACATCGTATCAGTAGCTAGCTGAATAAGCAAATATATTGTGTTGGTTTAATAGCGGTTTTGTCAAACCAAAATTGCTGCAGGAGGAGAAGAAACAGATTTGGTTGGAGATTTACTGTTAAAGCCATTTTCAAGACAGACTTTTCAAGTAAAAATGGACATCATTAAGAAAGGTCGGTGAGTTATTTCCTGGCTAATGCTACCCTATCGTGGACTTGTAGTAAATCACACCCAGTTTTCTCAGTCTGGATTTATTTAGACATAGCACTAGTGAAGGCCTAGCGATGAAATCCACAGCCCGCCAACTGACATTATGATAAAAACAAATCAACAAAATGGTTTCACCCCCAGTTGATGGACTCCACTGTCTCAATGTCCAAAGGATCCATGGAGGGCGGAAGGGCGTTGTAGAGGGTGACCAGTCTGTCGGTCAGAAGCTCACAGAGCTCAGTGTTCTCAGTTAAGCACTTGGCAGCGGCGGGTTCGGGTAAACTGACCAGCAGCATTAGGCCTTCACAAGCCTTCACCACTATCCTGCCATCCTGCGCAAGTGGATGCTAAGTCACACCTCAAAAAAAGTGTGGCAACACCGAAGTGTGGTTTATACGGTGTGTTTACTTACGGGACTTTTTGTCAGGTTGAGCAGCGAGGTAACTAAATTATAATTATTGTTGTTGTTGTTGCTTGGACTTGAGATGGAGACGGCCGCTTGTGCCGCCTCGCTGCCTTCTGGACGTTCTTGACCCGTGTCTGGAGCCAAAGCACCGGCGGCTTTTTGCCCATCCGCCCCAGCTGGACTCTCGTTTTTCTTAGCCTTGTTCTAGAAATAACACCGCAAGCATGGGCAAAAGTCTATTATTGTGTGAAATTGCTGCCATCAAACACAAGAACGTTTCCTTTTTTGCCACTTTGTCACTCAAATCGCAAGCATAGATAAATAAAAATATATTTGATCAATAAGTAGAATTTGATGATTTCCCAGAGCACACCAATCATTGTTTTTCAATACGGTTAGATTGGATTTCATTTTTACTTTTTTGTAATTTGAATTTAGAGCACATTAGTTTTTATTCGTTGTCTTCTTTGATAAGCACCTTTCAAAACTCTCAAGGTATTGCTGTTATTATTTTTTTATATTGAATTATTATTCGGTAAAGAAAAGAAAGTCTGATAAAATATTTTGTAAAAAAAAGTGAAATATACTCAAACAGTTTGACCATCTTTTTTTTCTGTAGAGATGAACAGCAATTTGCTGAAATTAAATGACCGAGAACTCATCTGCATTAACTCACTGCCAGACGACGTGCAAAAATGTGTCCACTCCACTGCCAGGGTTTTTGTCATTGTCACTTCGAATTCCAGGACGCACAGAATATTGACTTTTAGGACTACATAAGCATTCAATGCAGCGTAAGAAACCTTAGACTCTCTTCTTTCATCAGAAAAAAGTTATTTCCGAAATTATATGGGTCTGGAGTTATATGAGCTTGAAATAAGGGCGGCTGTCCAAAATACAATGACATGCATACATATTGGTTTATTTAGCAATTTACCAACAGCTGAAGCAGGTACAAAACGCTAACAAGGGTAAAAAAAGGGAAATGCTGGCCCCTTGTGGAAAGGAAAAAACATTGCCAGAGGTCTGGCCAGCGCTTTATCGGCATCGAAGAAAATAAAAAAATGAATTTGGGAATGGCGCTTTATGTCATTTTTTTCAATTCCCGAATAAATTGGTGAATGGCAATGAATGAGTGTATTGATAAAGATGAAAACAGAGGTTATTTTCACTACAGTTAGTGTTAGTTTTATAAATGCAAGATGTCATTCATTTTTTTTTTTAAAGACATTCAATTTTACATTTCATTTTGTTAATTGTATTTATTTTATTCAAATACCCTTGTGGCACACCCAGTGAGAATTACTGTTCTAAGAAATGTTGACAATTTTGACTACTCCTTAATTGTAGATTAGTCCATTACTGTATTTTAGATTAGTGATAGACTTTTTAACCCCCCGAAAAGACCCTCACCATCAAGGGAAAACTGCCCTGAAAAAACAACCTACCTCAAGGAAGAAGTTGACAAGATATGGATCCTGCTTCAGTTTGGCACAAACTATACAAAGGAACTGAATCTCCTCGTTTTCTGTAGGAGCAGCAAGTACGTCCCCACACAGGCGGATCAGTTTCTAGCAAAAAACAAGTTGAAAATGGTTACACAAACAGTGCCGGCGCAAATTGTAATATGAGGGGGGAAAAAGAGGGGAAATGCTGATCATCACACCTGAACGGGTCTGTGAACATTGATGTGTGGTAGGAGAGGTTGACGGATGTGGGCTAGGAGCTTCGTGTAGAAGGTCAGGACCTGCTGCTTCATTCCTGGAGGACACTACAGTCGTAGGAAACCGTCAATCACATACTACTTGTCATCAATATGACAAGCTGAAAATACGCCACTATACTTTGTGCCATTATAATAACATCAATTATTTAAATGTGATGAAATATTCATCAAGTCATCAAAGTGTCAAAACGAGGACAGTCAATGCGATTTTGCTATTGTGAAGTTCTTTCTTGAAGTCTTACATCTGCTTTTCCCAAAGTGTAAAGTGTCTCCAGGATCTTGTGGTGCAAGAGATACTCCATGCAAGGGCCAGTCTCCCCAGACTCCCGTTCGAGTTCCTCCTGACTCAGAATTTCCAGCATTTGTTCCAGGTGGGACGGGATGTTGGTGTCTGTGACTGGAGCTTTGTCATCTGACAGCAGAAACAAATGCATAATGGTAAGATGCATCAAGTGCATGATCTCAAGTTGTTTGAGAGATGCTTTGAACAGTCTTTGCCAAATCTTCTTAGCATTAGCAAATATCAAAAATAGTCATCAATGTTTATTTTTTAACAAAGCCAAACCAACTGCAAAATCAAGCAAGGGAGAACGTGAGTGTCAGTGCCTTCCACAACAAATGAGCTGACTCGGAGCTCAGAAAGCCGGCTGGCATGCAAAGTTTCCATTGCATAAATTTTGAGTTTTGTAAACTGTTATCCTCCTATACTCAAGCTAAGGGATTGCACACTTTACTTAACTTTCCCGTATTTGTCACCGCAACATATTAACATATTTATTGTAGAGTGTCCCGTCAGAACTGATCAGAGGATTGCAGATCAAGTACACATACAACCCAGAAATGTTTCTACAGTAAGCATTACCTCAGCAAAAATCGTACAGACAAGGTTATGTTCACATTGTGGAAATAGGCACGTTTTCTGCAGTTGGGCAACAATGACTGTCTGAATAATCTTTGATCTATTTATCCCTATTACATATGTCAATATCACACCCAAATGCTGTAAAAGTGATAACCATACAAGCCAGAAGATCCCAAATATCTACTGCTTTCTGAACCATATGTAAAATGTTTTCAATGTAGTAACTATAGCAACATGCTAAAACAACATCATGGGTTTAAACTGCAAGAATGTCAAGCATTTCACGTCTATTACTCATGGTAAAAGTGCTGCCTTTTCAGAATTTAACCCTTAGCAAAAGCAAATGTTCAAAACCTACACATGACTGCAGTTACCTAAAATATGCTAAATCAGAAAGTAGTTACTGAGTCGATAACACCATCAGGTTTTGGCCTGAAACTGATCTCACCTGACGTTTCAATGTAATAATGTGTAATGGCTTTCCAGTGATAGACAAAGTCCTCTTGCAGGGGTAGTGATGGAGCTAGCTGAAAAAAATAAAACAGTAGGAATAAATTAAACGTGTTGACATTCGTCAGCTGACAAGAGCAAAGACGATTACAAGACTGTAAATAGTAAAATATTTATCCAAAACAGTGTTGTTTTCAAATGAAAAAGTAACGTTGTTTTTAGGGGGGAAATGGTCAATTACAAGTATTCATCAAAATAAATGCTTTATATATTGTTTTCGAATAGGTAAGTTGCTGACTATGTGTAGAAAACGTTTCGTTTAGTCGCGCCCCTAGACTTACTTGAAAACAACCCAAAAACACGTCACGTATCAGACGGCGATACAAGTCCTTACTCAGTTTGCTTTAGAGTATCGCAACTGCACTTGCGTAATGGAAAACGTATATTTCACTATTGCAACACTCTAAAGATAAAACTCAATTGGGCTACCTAGCAGCTACATGAGCGTAGCTGCAAGAAGCTAAAAGCAACTAACGTTAGCGGCTAACTCGCACCATCTGCCAGGCTTGTTACGCACAATCAATTGATCACAATAAGGACAGTTGCAGTCCACGAACTGCAACATGTAATTAATCATATAAACAATGTTGACATTGTACATTATGTGTTCGATTTTCCACTTAGACTGGCAGATGTAAACGCGTGTTAGCGTATGCTAGTTTGTGAGCGCTGCTTACGTTATGGTACGGACGGCGTCGATCACCGAATGCAAGTAAAATATATTGAAGAAATAGAAACAAATTAATTCAAGGGGGCGTTTTTGACTCACCGCTTCCACTGCATGCTGGAGAATCGACGTAAATTTGGAGAACATTTTGTTCTTCGACTGAACTATTTTCTCCCGAGAAGACCTAGAGAATTCCTCTATCTTCTTCTTCCTGTTGTTGCCTCCTCGATCCAGATTGGAGCTTTCGTATAACGACCCTTGAAACGAGAGAATCGTCGTGGGTAATAAAACAATAAAACGTTTGTGGCCACGAATGTTCGCGGGCCATAAGCTCAGCCGCTGTAAACAAGCTGATGTCGGGCGAAAACCTAGCGAGACGCGCTCACGTTGGACACGGTGGCACTTGGCTCACTAGGCAGCCCCGTTTCCCACCAGCAGGACCCGCTCGACTACAAGCCACACGGCCAGTTTGGCACTCACGACGGGCGAAGAATACAAATGCAACAGTGAAGCTTTCAGGAGTACAGTATTTTCAATTTGGCTCCAAACATTGGATCAGGGCTTTATGTGATGTCATTCTGCCGATAAAGTAACATAGGTTTGAGAATCAATGGAAATAGCATTTTGCTGAATTTGTCTCATAACTCAGAAACCGCATCTTGAAATACTTGTTAGAATGGCCACACGATATGGAAAACGAACGAAAATAAGTATCTCACAATTTGACCAAAAAAAGACAAACATGAAATGCACTATTATTTACAGTGCTCAGCAAGTCCGTATTTCCAATAGAACAATAAGGGTGATTGAAATGCTACCATTATGCTATACCCAATAAAATGCAAGCGTCAAAAGCATGCCAAATATTTTTAATATAGTGATAAACTTTAAAATGAAAACGGATGTTGCCTTTTCACGGACACGCCCTGTGTGCCATCTCCACTGTCTCGTCCCCTTAAATAGCAGCCACGTTTTTCCCGGGCGTTTAAATTAACTTCAAGTTAAAAAAAATAACATTTGAAGCGATGCCCCCTGTTTGACTGAGCCGAGCTCGTCTTCTGTTCATCGCTGCAGAGAAAGACAGTCCTACCCGGCATGTCTGCAAAAGGTGAGTGTTTTAAGCCGCAGAAGCCTTCATATCAGTTGATGCAGAGGCAGGTCTCTTCATTTTTGGTAGGAAAGGGTCTGTTTGCGAAATAAGCCCATTGCCGTTTTCCCGAGGAGCACTGATAAAGGCATCGACTGTCTAAGTAAGTCGGTTACATCGTTGCAGTTGGAAAAAGCACTCTGCTGCAGCCTACGATTTTATTAGATAGTGTCTGCACCTTGTAACCTCCTGTCTATAAATAGACCAGACATTTCAAAATGCATCCCGTTTACTTTCAATCAGTGAATGTCGTATGTGATTTGATAATCACAACATACTACACTTTCTCTTGCCCCAGCTAAATCTTCGTGATTCGTCCATATAGAATACAGACATGGAGAAGCATATTTGACTGTTCTTGTATCATATTAACAGAGAATTCAATGAGGGAGTTTCACCGAAGTGTCTTGCGCTGTAGTAGCACTTGTGTAACTGCTGGCTTCAGGAGAGAGCAAGTGTGATGCTCTATTTGAGTGAGCAAGGTCAGGATTCATAGTTCCATACTGCCCGGTACATACTATTCTTAGCCTTTGCAAAATAAATCACATTGACCAAGGTTGTCACAAGAAACAAAGAGCTCCAAACAGAGATTCTGGATGGTATGATTGCGGTTCAATGGGAGTGGATTCCAAAAAGGTTCTGCTGTTGGTTACAGCCCACAGCTTATCCATCCATCGGTCAGAGGACCTGCTTGAATGGATGAGCTGTGGCAGACAAAGATCGCCATGACCTCAAGGTTACTGTGGGTGGATTTATAATGGTTTGAGCCTGTTTTTTTATGGTAACAGATGTATACACACACAGACACACACATTTTTAATGGTGATGGTAGTATAGTCGTTGATCCGCTTCTAAACCTGGGAGACAAATTGTAGACCTCGGTCAAATATGATGTCCACCGAGATCCCATGAATGCAACGTAGTGACTGATTAAATTGGCAGTTCTAACGTGGTTGAACACTTGCATAGTGCAATAAACTAAGCAGACTTGGATTAGCCTTTATTCGTCTTGCAGTGGATACATTTACATTTCACAACATCAAGGTTAAGAACGGAAGAGGAAAGGAAAGAAAGAAGTAGAAAAACAAAATACAGGAGCTGCTGTGAAGGCAACCACTTTCGCGGCGCCATCTTGAAGTCAAAACAACAACAAAAAATAACTAACAAATAATGTGAGACAACACAAAATACATAGACAGTCATTCAATCTTAAGAACTTTCTGCACCATCTTAAGTTGTATGTAGCAGTTCTAGATGAAAGAGAAGAGGATCAAAGATTCTTTTTCACCAGTGGATCAGAGACGTCATGGTGGAATGTGCACGTCTGCGACAAGCCAAATGTTGAAAGCAAACACAAAGCTGTAGCATCCACTGACGTAAAGAGACTGTCTCACATCTCCTGTCCCATGTAAATCCGCTTCAATACCAGTTCCACATACGCCTACTCGGGCGCCATCTTGGACTTCTTTCCACCTAAAGATAGGCTCAGCAATCCTAAGTATGTGTGACTTGCCTCCTGATGAGAATGTGTACCGAATGTTGCATCTGGTCTATCTCAACTTGCATGACCTACAGTATGTGGTGTCTTCTGTATTGCCCGTGGAGATCGATAGAACTCAGGATTCACCACATGAAATCTTTGATTAGCCTACTTACGCCACTGCAAGCCAGCCATTATTTATAAGTTGTTACATTACGCAGTCCAGCGCAGTGTGCTCTTACTTGGACATAACTATGCCGATAAATCCATAGAAGAGAACCAGTCTAATGCTTTACAAGGAGACGATTGAAGATTGTACAAGCTGGTTAGTTCTGTCCTTAAAATAGCATCAAAACCTGTCCCGAAATTGGCTGAAAGAGAACTTCTGAGGCAGAGTGATCAGTCTCAAGATTGATTTTGAGTGAGCACCCCATAGCCCGGACCTAAGCCCCCCAGATGTTTATTTCTTTGGGGCTATCTTAAGGACAGAGTCGATGGAGGGATATCCAGAACCATCACAGAACTCAATGCCATCAGGGAGGAGATGAGAGCCATTACCAATATACTGTAGTCTGTAAGAACGCCATGGACAACTTCATGCTGTGCCTCAAGTAATACACAGAACATATGCTGTCGAACGGAGAAAAAAAAGGCCAAAGACCTTAGTGTTTTAACGTGATGTTTTGAATATAATAAACTAGTTATGACTAAAGTTTCATTTCATTCGGACCAAACACTAAGAAACGGGGCCTAATTAGAGTAGTGCCCCGTTTTTTTTTTCACCCTGTGTAACCGGCGGTTATATTGTCATTGGTTGCCATGACAACAACAATATAATTTATTTGGTCTTGTTGTTCTGTAAAAGTGTTTAACGTTTCTATGCGAACCTTTATATGTGTGTTTTTCTTAAAATCATCTTCAATACTTTATTTATAATGTTCTGTCATTATCACTTCCGCTCCCGTGTCATGTGTTTCGATGTACCAGAGTAATCGCTAGAGACAGAACGAGAGTAATGCTAGAGAGAGACAGAACGAGAGTAACTGCTAGAGAGAGAGAATGACAGTCTAAAGTCTACGTCAAAGTTTATCTACTTTCGGTTAATAAGGTCCACACGGTACATTATTAATTTGCTTATTTACTGTATGTCTTGTCGAACTTATTGTAACAGTAATTGTCGTTAAATGTCCTTTCAAGTTGTCACGGTGTTCCAGGTCTTCCAAGTGTTCTACAATAAATGTTTGTGACATCAGTACGGAGTGTCATCCTTGACCGGGGTAGATACACCTTGTATTTCTTGCATTGTAATATGTGAAAATCTACAGTATACTGTATTGGGCTTGCTCACATAATATTGTATTCTAAATAAATAGTACAAGATTGGCAAGAAGTTGCATTCTTGAGCGTTGGTGTAAGAGCGATTGGCCTCCGTTTGTGATTATTTGACATTCCATCAACTGTTCAAGCCATTACTGTGCTCTCAGTCTTTGCCTCACTTTCTAGCCTCCCCCCGGTACAGAATCAGTCCAAGGTCAACCGTCTTTACCTTGGAATTGATTTACTTCCATTAGTGACCCAATAAAAGTAATATACTCCCTTGTGGGCTTGCTGCTCTACCCAAATCATCATATTTTGACTGTGCTGATGTCTTTGATCGATTCTTTGTGTGAAAATGCAATATTTTTTATTCCTGTCCTCATGAAGGGTTTGGATGTCAAGTTTCCACCAAATAATTACAGTTTTACCAACATTTATGATCCTTACAAACCGAATGGATTTTTAATCCTTGGTTACTGCTCAGTATGTAGTTTGGTGGTTCATCAGTGGTCGGGTTTATTGTTTTATTATTTTAGTCTGTCAGATCAGTTCCATTATGGGATCTTCAACTCAGCAGAATCAGAATCGTCTTTATTGGCCAAGTATGTAGAACACAAAAGGAATTTGTCTTCGGTAGAACACGCTGCACTAGTATCATCATAAAAAAATTGCAAGGAGACACTATATAGTTATACTTGGGTTACTGTTCAGAGAGTTAAAGGCTTGGTGCTTAGTGCTCATGGATCGGTAGCGCCTGCCTGAGGGGAGTCGCTGGAAAAGGTGGTGGGCAGGGTGCGGAGGCTCCAGTAGGATTTTCCGCGCCCTTGTTTTGATTGCACTCTGCAATTACTCAAGAGTGAGGAGGGCAGTGCCAATGATTTTTTTTCCACCATCCTTACTGTCCGTTGAAGTTGGATTTTGTCCATTTTTTGTGGCGGCCCCAAACCAAACAGTGATGGAAGAACACAGGATTGATTCGATGACAGCTGTGTAGCCGTCTCGTAAGCCACTGTTTTTTATTTCACTTTGAATTGTGTTTCTGTTGACACGTCATATTTGGTTTCATATACCAACAATCCTCTGTGCTGTGAATGGCGGATGAAAAACCACTTTTTAGTTATGGTTAGTATTGGCATATTTGACCGGTACACTCAAAAACAGGAAAATTCATTGACAAGTGACGTGAATGATAACCGTTACCTTTTGGTACTTTCTCTTCCCCATTTCCCAAAAGGTGCAGGGAAAACATCTCCATTTAATAGGCTGGTTTTCAGTGACTAACGTGCTGCGCGATTCTTCAATAATCTAATTAGCCAGCAAGAGCTTCCTGGTACCCCCTCCAAGTCCACGTTGCCTCCTCAGTGTTAGAACATCATACAAACTTTATCTACTGCACTTAATGGGGCGATCAATGATAGATTACAAAGAAAGCTTTATCCTGCAGTAACACAATCCGTTGCCTCCTCCATATAGGGCCAGACAGTGGAGAGGAATGCACACATCCCTTCAAAACGGTCTGCATAAGGGGGACTCTGCAGGCGCGTGTGCAAGTGTCCTGGCAAAAGCATGAATAATTCATGAGCAGGCAAGAGTGAATGCAGGGCTGGCCGGGACGGCATGTGTGTGTAAGATAACTTGTAGTGACTGGGGAGAGGAACACAGTGATGCAGGACCAAGGCTACGATGGGCTGTGCAATTACGCCCAAAAAATCACCTCCTGCTTCGGACTTGATGGTAAGAACGGCTGAAAAAGGATGATGTTCATGCACAAGGGCGTGATTTGGACTGTGTGTGTATGAATGTGTATTTATGCGTCCAGGCGCAGCTGACTTGTTCTGAACATGCCTGTGTAAGTGCGAGCATGTGGGAAGATGTGTCGTAGCTACATTTGAGAAGTGGGTGACAGTTGAAGGGCAGCGCCTCACTGCAGCACTGTAGCATGTCCTCCTTAACTGTGTTCCTCTAATTGTCTTTATGTGAATTGTTGAAAGCTGAAAGCATTGTCTGAGATGTACATTTTGTGTGTCTATCTATCTATCTATCTATCTATCTATCTATCTATCTATCTATCTATCTATCTATCTATCTATCTATCTATCTATCTATCTATCTATCTATCTATCTATCTATCTATCTATCTATCTATCTATCTATCTATCTATCTATCTATCTATCTATCTATCTAAAACCCGAATGGTAGTTTAGTTTTGTTAGTTTACTCATTATTATCATCATCTGCATTTCATCTCACTCTCAGTGGGCACGTCGTAATATGTCACATAGTGAACCAACACATCAAAATGTTGCATTTTTTGCCGGGATCAAAATTAAGCATATAAATTATGATGAGTTTTATGCACAAAGTCAAATGGCTTAGTGGTGTATTTCCAATAGATGAAATGTCAGTGCCACTGATTTGACTTTTTTTCTGTTCATGAGTTAATCAGGGCTCGTGCACGTTTCTGACCTTGTCATCATGAGTCAGTCCGTCACGGAAGTCTTAGATTATTACGCAATCCATCCATTTGTCCTTACTTGCACTCACCAGTACTCGTTTAAGTCACTTTAATTGCTCTTCGGTGCCTCCAAAACAGCCTGCACACAGTTTTTAAAGTGTCCATTAAGCCAAGCTAGTTTCTGGCAGATGTGTGTAAACAACCGATCGTCCCATCAGGGGAGCAAGTGTCCCACAGTACATTGAACAAACCTGCTGTGGAACTACCTAACCCCACCCAGAAGATAATCATAGGCTCAACGTCAGCCATAAGCAGCTTAAGGCTCCGGTCTGGTTGGGCTGAAGACACTGCAAAGCTCCTTTAACCAGTGTCTCATTGGGCTCCAAATCTTACCTGATGTTTAACTTCTCGTGCGCATCAGCACTCACCTTTTTGCATTTGCATTAGATGTGAAAAGATGAGATCATAACTGGGAGATTTCTTGGGACAAGCTTGGTGGATATCGCTGGATTTTATGATGCAGTTCCTGTGTGGTTGGAGTTCATCATTACATCAGATTTGGAACATTTTGAGGACTTTGTTTACCTCATGTCGAAAGTCGGCTGCGTTTTAGTCAGGGTTTGAATCTAACCCCTCGACGCTGGCTGACGCCTACCTGGAATGCTTCACCCGCCTTTGTGGCACAGTCGAGGGGGAGCAAAGCGTCATGCCAACCCTGCCCAATCTCAACAGCCTCGGGAGGCTATGCAGCTCCAGCCGCAGCCACGACGTAGACCACGTGCGGGTGAAACGCAAGAACTCCATTAAACGCATGTCCATCATTGAAGATGGACAAGTCGCCGAGGTCCTGTACCTCATTCCGAAACAGTACATGGAGCAGCTGCCCTACCTCAACCCAAACGACTATTACCTGAGTGAAAGGCTGCATGATGTTGCTTCAGGTAAGATAGGGAGGGAGATTCAATGTGTTCATTTGCCTTCTGAATTCATCGCACGTCGCACGTCTGTGTGGTTTCTAACCAGTACAGTCAAAATACTTTGTTTATTCGAGCTCTCTGGAAATCTTGTTTGCTCTGAATTCTGCACGTACATGGGCACAATTCAAAAGTTTGAATGTTACCCAGAAATGGCGACATTTTCATTGGATGCTCACATCTGACGCGTGTAAATGCATAAAGACTACTGTGCATGTATTGCGCAATAACCCCCCCCCCCCTTACACCCAAAAGTGTTGCTGCAAATGGTGAAAAGAGAGTAAGTTAATCACCTGCAGTTACATAATATGTGTCCACCGCGCAAGGCCAGACCTGCTGCATTTTGCCAAACAGCAGCGCATGACCATGTGACATGGTGTCTTACATCGGGATTACTCGTGGGCATGAGTACAAATTGAGGTTTCCAAATCGTTACGCATACTCGGAATGCTTCTGACACTAACTCGCAAAAACATTCAAATGACTTCTACTAAGCGTATTTTACAAAGATTCTGTCAGCATATAGCTATATTTTACGTTTTAAGACTCGTGCTGAATATTCAGGAAGTCTTGTTCTTGAGTTGGTGACGAGTCCGTACGTGACGTCACTGAAGGAACGCCCCTATCCAAAAAAAAGACACATTGTAGCAGTCCTTCCATCACGTCAATGTATTTTGCTGTACTTGTTTGGTCTGAAAACCTCGTGTTGCATCAAAACGCCGCCAGAAGGGGGCGACCAATCTCCATGGAAGGAATTTTTCAGCCTTCGGAAACGGACTGATTAATTCCTCAGAGGAGCTTGGACGCCATTTTCTGCCTCTTTTTGGGTGATACATTTCCCCCCAATGTTGCCTCAAAATGGCACGGAATAAATTATTTAATCGATTGCAAACATGTATGCTTTCCTCTTCAGAACTATTTGAATCATATTCATAACTGGATGTGTAACAAGAAAGCATATTCTCCGACTCTGAAACCATTGTTTTGATTCTCCAGCAATGCAAGACGTCTTGGCGTGACGTCAAGAATTGGGGGCGGGACTTTCTGAAAATGCCCAATTCTCAGCTCAATTCGCTTATAAATTAACTGTATTATTATTAAATTTCTCCACTGTGAGACTAATAAAGGCATATCCAATCCAATTATTATTATTATTATTATTATTTAAAAAATTCCAAATTCACGGCACACCTATTTATAAACATGCCTTGTATTTACATTATAGAAAAGTTCAAACTGCTCGAAAACTGCAATGAAGCAAAACTACTCACCATTTAAAGATGCAGAGTACCATATTTTCCAGTGTATAAGGGACACCAGAGTATAAGGCACACCTCCAATGAATTGTGCATTTTCAAACCTTTTCAATATATAAGGCGCACCGGTCTATAATGTGCATCTTTAAAGGATGAAAAAAGTTTTCAAAATATAATATATAAATAAAGTTTTCCAAATATCAGGCACACCACATTATAAGGTGCTACATTAGACGCTGGGGTTACGCCCTACTTCTTCTATCGGGGGAAATGGAGTCGGTGGCTATTGACAGTAGTTGCAACACCTGTTGTGGCTCAAAATTATTTCACATACAATCCACACCTGCGTATAAGGCGCAGAATCATCTTTTGAAGAAAAACAAGGCATTTGGGCGCGCCTTATACATTGGAAAATACAGTACTTGTAGTGGTTCAATAGCATTAGAAACCAAGAAATCAAACTGAGTGGATGACCAAACCCTTATACTGAAAACCAAAAAAACAAAATGAAGTGGCGTTCATATCTGTCTAGTTTAAGCACATGGTAAGAGTATCATAATTATACATAACACACAGTTTTATGAGTGGAGAGAAACAAATAGAGGATTTTCTCTCTCTCTCTCAACATTTCACAAACAAGGCGGAAGTACATTTTATGCATGTGCGTGTTATATTTTCATATTATTCCTATCACATTATTGCATGGTGGCATAAATTTTCATGTGAAGGCAAGCGGGGCTGTATCGGGTTAACACGCTCCTCTGTAGTAAGCAGCTTTATAGGTGGGAACACACCACAAACATTTACACTGGTGTAAAATATATCACGACAAAATATATCTATGTAGCACCGTGTGCAAATATGTGCCATGTGAACACCTGTAAAGACAGCCATTAAAAGCAACAAAGCAGAAGGCAACGCTGTCATGGTTTTCGTGCATGCAGATTGCTTTGTTGGTTACATATTATTCATGACAAGAGCACTTAAACGTCAGAGGATAGACTCTAGAATGCCACTGAGTAACGGCAGTGCACACGACAGGCAAATGTTCTCCCGTGCACTCTTTAATTGGATTCAGAAGGCCCACTAAATATGTTAATTCAAAGCTCATGCGAGAGGTCATGGCCATTTTGACCTCTGACTGAAAATGACCCTTTGTGTCCTCTCTTACAGAGCATCGCCTGTGGAAGCAATTAACTCATTCATGCAAGTTGAATTTCAGAATTTTAAGAGTCTTATCTGTTAATCTCCATTTTGATATTCTGGTCGTTGAAATTGAAATGGTCACAGATTCAGAGGTGCTAATTTTCATTCCTACCGCTCCACACTCAGCTGCTTGCGGCTACTGTCAGGGTTGAAGATCACGGAGGCAAGTACGACTATATCTAGTTGATACTTCTATGCCGAGCATACCAGCTCAGAGGTGACATTCCAGGGTTCCTGACAAATATAAAACACTTACTAATAGTAACCTAGATAACCTGT
Source organism: Hippocampus bargibanti (assembly GCF_051943395.1). Taxonomy (NCBI): domain Eukaryota; kingdom Metazoa; phylum Chordata; class Actinopteri; order Syngnathiformes; family Syngnathidae; genus Hippocampus; species Hippocampus bargibanti. Next base: position 17,036,407 of record NC_142746.1, read on the forward strand.
AAAAATGTCTCATGGTGTAAATTAGTAAAGCTCCTGTGATGGTCTCCCTCTTGTTTCCTGACCTTTTTTGTTATGGTATGTCAATGGTCAGATACCAAAATTTAAATTAAATGGACCTAAGATCCAAGTCTGATGTATTTCAGGATCCACTTTGGGATTTGGGGTTCTGGGTTTAGTTCACACAGAGGCAGCAGCAGCCACCAAATTGCTGCAGTGAGGATGTGGCTGACACAACAGAGGGGGGAGAGAGAGAGTGAGGGAGAGGAGGCAGGAGGAGTGTGCAGAGGAGGCGGAGAAGAAGAAGAGGGATGTGGCAGCGAAGCAGGCGAACCCCTCACTATAGCGGTGTTTTCAGAAGGAGAGCATAACACCTGCACTGCCCCTCTTTCTTTCTCTGCACTTTGAAAATAGCTACTGTGTCATTGCTGTAGGATACTTTGAAGCTTTTTTTGTTGCAGAATCATTGGATTCCAATGGTCATGGTCAAAGAAAAAGGTATTGTGATATTGGTGGTCGTGGACTATGGTGGATTTATGTGCTGATGTGAACCATTGTCTTTTACATTCTATTTATTGTATTCGGCTCTCTCTCATATTGGAATATTTATCGTGTAAATGGGTTGGTTTGTGGGTGTGCGTGCTAACTTTGAAGCAACGTGGCGCGTAAACATGCTCTCTGTAAAGACTTGATGCTCAGACCGTAGTGTGCTTAGTTTGGTAGTGTCAGGCTTTATGTAAATGGATGTTGGAAGAAAGCATCTGGCGTATTATAAGCGGGCATGAGACCATATGGTGAAGAATAGGCAACGAGTGTTTTGACTTAAAGGGATGCCTCTCCGAATGTATGTAATGCAGCTCAGACTATAAAATGTAAAAAAAAGTGGAACAGTTATATAGAGAAGCACATTGCGCAGAGCTCTCTCTCTCTTCGCCTCTCCCTCCAATGCTGTCTGCAGCTGTTGCCATGGTAACCAAGCAAAATGTACACTTCATTGTTATCAGCTGTGGTCTCATTCATAATGGCCCGTTAACACAATCAAGGTCACCGTGCTGTTTTAGAGTGGCATGGAGAATATTTCAGTCATATGAATACAATACAATGCAATACAATACATATTGATTTATATCACGATTTAACATCAGCTGAAGCTGTAACAAGGCGATTAACATGGAAAACTATCATATACAGGAAATAAAGCATTCACAAAGATAGTAGAAAGCACCAGGGAGTAAACGGAATAGTTCATGTCCCTTTACTGTCAGGAAATGCTCCAAAATATCGATACAAATTCCGGAACACAATCTGACATGTTGTACTTTTATTCATCTAAAAATAAAAATATAACTATGCTATAAAAATGCTATCTAGCTGGGTATCTAGCTAGCTACCTAGCTGACTATCTATTTGCTATCCATTTGTTATCTATTGGCTATCTATTTGCTATCTATTAGCTATCTGGCTGGCTAGCCATTCTCTAGCTGGCTATCTATTAGCTATATAGCAAGCTAGCTGTCTAGCTGGCTATCTATTAGCTATCTATTGGCTATCTATTTAGCTAGCTAGCTTTCTATATATTTGAGTTACTTCTGGGTTGAGTATACGCTGAAAAACTTATTCTGTGACTGTAAAGTGACCTTGAGAGTTTTGAAAGGTGCTTAGAAATGAAATGTATTATTATTATTATTATTATTATTATTATTATTATTATTATTATTGGGTTCTATCCTTTCATATTATTGTTTGTAAGAACTTTGCTGCAATACTGATTTCTGATCAGCTGTTCCGTGACACAAAAAAATAGATCGTAGATATGTGTCATGTGACACGTGCATATTGAGCGCAAATTAAATCTGTTAATATCAACATAAATTCTCTGATGTAATTGAAAGAGAAACATCATATTTCCAAACAAAATCTACCTATCAGTCATTGAGATCTGTGTCATATCTTAATTTCCTTGAATAGTCGAATGTCATACTGGCCATGTGTCCTGTGTTTTAGAAAAACACATTTTCGAAATTGAACTTGTATCTTGCGCAGATGGCTTTGTTTGCAACGTGGGTGTAATGTGAGAATCCTGGGCGGGGTTAGAAAAAAATATTTCCTTTGACCCAAAATAAATAAATTACTCATTTCTTGACCCGTGCGTGTGTCGGTTTATTTATTTATCTGACGGCGCTCTACGACCCAGAAGCTGTAACCAGCTCTGAAATCCTTCTCTTGATGTGGACTGAATTGGCCACAAAATAACGGCCTTGCCACTAAGACCCGTGCTGGCAGAACTAGCAAAAATTCTGGAAGCCACATGTTCAGTCAGCACAATGCCGCTGTAAGTTTTCCACAGACTCACATGGCCATTCCCCCTTTGGATTCTTGGAATCTGTCAAAACAAAGATTTATCCACATCCAGAGGCCTTTAGTTGTTGTTTTTAGAATACATAAAGAACGTTAACGTTAATTCATCAACACAATGGTGACACAGTGGAATCCTTCTTTCCCTCATTTGTGTGCATTTGCTTTCTTTCTACTACATTTATTACATACAATAAGCATGCTGTCTTATGCATTCATTCTTGATATCTATTGTATTAAAGCACCACTATGACGAGACATAATTACCCAGAATTCCCTCGACTAAGGAGCTCATCAGTTCTACACAATTTGATCTAATGTAAATCTAATGTAGCGTATTATTTCAGAGCATGGTGACTTCTCTTTGTTCGGGTTTTGTTTTTTCATGCTTGAGTGCCGATAAACCGCTGGCCATGGCCTCTAGTTATGTTTTTTTCCACAAGGGGGCAGCATTTTCCTTCTTTCCATGTTAGCGCTTTGTTCCAGCTTCAGCTGTTGTTCAAGCGCTGTATATAATAGTATGTATTGAATTGTATTTTGGACAGCCACCCTCATTTCAAGATCATATAACTCCAGACCCGTATCATTTAGGAATGAACTTTTTTTCTGATGAAAGAACAGGGTCTAAGGTTTCTAATGCTGTACTGAATGGTTATTTAGTCCGAAAACTCAATATTCTGTGAGTCCTGGAATTTAAGTGACAATGACAAAAACCCTGGCACTGGAGTGGACACATTTTTGCACATGTATGGCAGTGAATGAGTTAATATACCATTATGGACATTCTGACGGCAAAACTAACCCCTCTCCTCCAATATTTACATCAGAATGTGGCATGTCGACCTCTCATACCTGTTGTGCTTTTGGCACCATACTTGTATAGCTGACACACTCGACCAAAATATGCAGATGACATTAGTGGTCAGTCAGGAACGGAAAGTCATTGACATAAAGTATAGATGTTAAACCAACAAAAGACATCATCGCGCTAGTGTCTCGTGGTAACAGGAAACAACGCAGTGGGGTGCAGAGACATAATGGACTGTCAGTTTGATTCCAAAAGTAAATAGCTTTTATCATTTCCACGTAGTCACACGCAGTGGTTCTGTGGTTCATGGACCAGCCATTGTCTCATGACAGACAATGAACTGGTCCCTCAAAGTGTTTATCTGCAAAATGTATGGTACTTGCTTTGCATTGTTATGAATCATTATTCCAAGACAAGGTCCCTGGGGAGTACTTTTGGGGGTCTGGTGGAGTCTGATAGGGTCACACCCCCACCCGCCCTCCACCAGCTCACATTATATGCATGTATTTGAAGCCCTTTGTCTGGGGTGCTGGTAGTGGGGCGGAGAAGCGGGTTGGCTGCCATCCATATTCATTGAATTCAGGGTTAAGAGCTTCTTGTTGGCTCGGCGATAAAGAGCTCTGCACACCCTCCCCCATAGACACACATGTGCATCTCACCATGCATTGGGATTTAATGGTGTCATCACACAACTGTAAATACAGTTTGAGTCAAGTATTGGTGGAAACCAATATAGTGGCAAAATATAAACAGATACTGTATACTTTAAATACTTTTTTGACGAATCCCTGAGTGAATCTAAGTACTAATATGTACAGTACATGCAAGTGTATTATTTTAGTTATCCATTTGATCCCATTCATGAGCGTGTATTATATGATAGTTTATGGTTGTAAACTAATATTTAAACCGGGATCGTGTAAACAGATATTAACTTACAGAGTTGTGACTTTGCTAACATAGTTGACATTTTCTTTGAATGATTACCATGAATATTCTACGTATTCAAAGGTTAACTTTTTTTATACAAATTTCTTCTGGTTAGAGTAGTTTACCCAGAAGAAATTCCTTCCCCATAACTGAATTCCACATCTCCTGTTTGTTTAACTTCCTGCTAGTGCACAGCGGATGTTGAAGATCTGTTTCTTCTCTTTTGCTGAATGGAAACCTAATATTCCACAGTTCAGGTGGTCCAAAGCCAAGGTATTTGGCTTATGGGTACATTTGTCAGTTGGAACATGACCGGTTGAGTATTTGGAATTTCTATCCACTGGAATGTTGCAAGAGTTGATGTGCCCAAAAAAACTGATCCGAAAAATACATCACCCATAGTACTTGTCTTGCCAAGCACCAGGCCTATTATGACCTTGCTGTCACTCCCAATATGGCAATGATTCATGTGATTTATTTTTAATACCAGCAACTACAATGTACTGTAAATTAATAGTCTTGTTACTACCGCGGATTGAACAAATTTAAATCAGTTTACAAAAACAAATACTTGTTTATTACATACGGTGGTGCATCGATGAAAAGGTTTCTTCAGCCGTCATCTGTACTTGTTTGATTGTGTCGGACGTTTTGCTTCGTTAGCGAACTATTTGTTTTTTGCTGGTAGCTCTGGCCCTATATAAATACCCCTACTGAGGTTTAATTTGGATTGTGCTTACAACACACTTCTGAGATTGTTACCACATAGGCTTATTTATGCTGATGAGGTTATAACAGTGCAAATGGGGCAATCAGGCCAGTTATAGACCATAATCAGTCAGGACAATAGAAGTATTCAGTCAGGACAATAGAAGTAATCGGTGTAGCCTCAGGAAATAGTCCTGTGCTCCACCCAACCTTAGAGCAGGGACCTATCAGAGCAGGGGTCTCGCACCGCCACCTCTGGACAGTAGGATTATGTATATAGGGCCAGAGCGACCAGCAAAAAAAAACTTTAGCTGACGAAGCCTCTTGTATGATGGGTGAAATGTCCGACACCTTCAAAGAAGTACAGATGACGGCTGAAGAAACATTTTTATCGATGGACCACTCCTGTACGACTGAGAGCTTACACAGACATACTGCGGTGCAATTCCTTATCTCTACGAAGTTTCTTCTGTTTTCCATGCTTTTTCTTTAAGAATCAAAGTAATTCAAAAACCATAACGTTCACTTTGGGTTATACGCCAATATTTTTTTTCAGCTGGATAATGTGTTATTTGTACAGTATAATAACAAATATAATCGTATTATGGTACTTTTTACTTTTCGGAATTAGCTATCATGATCCTTTGTTGGTCCTGACATGTTTCCCAGCTGTTCCCTCCTTTGTGAAGGTGTCACAAAGAATGCATTTAGAAAATAAGGTCAAGGACTAGTTATCCATGAGTGGTTGAGCATGGGCAGACAGTCACATCTGGGTCCCTGTTTTGTTGGAAGCAACCTCTTTGTCTGTTTTACGACCAACATTCACATACTCCTTTGGGAACATTGTCTGTCTCAGCTGGAGACACTGTACTGTATATCTACCACTCGTAAAAGGCAATGGGCAAATGAATATTTTATTGGAGCTTCCCTCTCATGTCTGAATTCCTTTTTCCCTGGTGTGCTCGCAACTTGCAATTAAAATCATGCATTGCAGTGATTTTAAAGTTGTAATTTAGAGCACTATCACTGTCAATATGTTCATTAATCAACAAGGTATGAGGACGTGTTGCGGGAAAATTAGCTCTCAGGGGACTGAAAGCTTTCCTGCGTTGACAGGTCGCTTTCCCTTTTGTTCTTGCAGACACTGTGATGCTCTCATTTTATGAGTGCAGGGCGGAAGGCCTTTAAGGGTGAGCTGAGAAACCCCCACCCCTAATGCCTCTTCACCAGGCTTCAGGATGCCCTGCTGGTTTTTGCTGCTGCTGGTTTTCACTTTCTCAGCACCCTGTGGTTGCATGCGTGGATGCTTTTGTGTGTGTGTGTGTGTGTGTGTGTGTGTGTGTGTGTGTGTGTGTGTGTGTGTGTGTGTGTGTGTGTGTGTGTGTGTGTGTGTGTGTGTGTGTGTGCTTGTGTGTATTCATTGTGTGTTTACGCTCATATCAGTGACATTATCCCTGTGTGAAGAGCAGGGCGGATCACAAAGTCAGTACAGCTAATACTAACACAACAAGATTAAGGAATGGGTGCACGAAAAGAAAATAAAAACAATATAACAATATATGTGTATATATAATTTTTTTCTATACATATATATATATAGCTAGCTTTATTGTACCATACACTCTTGTTAGGCGGCTGTCATGAGAACAACTAGTTTGCAGCAGAGACATATTAAAAAATCATGTTATTGTTGTTGTTGCAAATGAAGCTGTTGCAAAGAGAGTTTGCATTTAAACCGATTATATGTCTCAATGTGCTTTTAGGTCAAACCTTTTTTTTGTTTTTTAAAATTTTGAAGAACCAGTAGTGTAGCATGCCTTTCTGAGCTCTATTTTGTCACAGAATATCTACCCTGAGTACACTTCTCTGAAAGCCCACAGCTATTTAAAGTGGAGCAAGGACTCTGCATTGATGCGGAAAAAAATCTGCACACCGTCCAAACGTCAGTTCTGAGCTTTGAATCATGGAACTTTTAATGGTGGGAATGGCTCTTTCATGTTATAGGTTGCTAATGATATAGTAGTCTTCCCATTATAATGTTGGAGAATACATAACATGCATGCTTCTTGAACCCGGCTAAAAAGGGAATTTATCACCATTCAACGACAGGAATCTACTTACACAAAAATGATTTTTTTACAATAATATTAGAGTCGATCACTAGTTTTAATTAATCCTCTTTTGATATTGATTTTACAATGCGGTGAATGGTAAAGAGGTGAAAGCAGTTTTGGCAGTGCTCAGTAATCCAGATGGCTTGTGATTGTTTGGAGTTGCAATGTCACACTCGGAGCTGTGTATGGTTCATCCAGAGATGACTCATTGTACTACTGAGTGCATAATTTTGTATCTATTTGCGTTCTCTCTATTCAAGCCATTTTCCTCTCAGCAAATAATATAATTATTATTTCCCCGTAAGAATAAATCAAATCTCAAGCAAAAAAAAAAAAAAAACATCACAACATTCAGTAGCCTTTAAACAGCCTCTCTTGGGCTCTTAACGTGGATCCAAACTTGACAGAAGAAAACGCTGTGAACGTTTTGTTCCTTTCACTCATTCATCCATTCGCTATCTTCACAGGAAGTCTGTTTTCTTCTTATCTGAGCTGATTGCCAGGATCTGCACACTGTCAAATATTTGACACTCTCTCAAACAACCCAAAATTAACACCTCTATAGCCAACAAGAGGGGTGGTGGTTGATAGACAATATTTTTAGAATCTGGTTGAGAGTTAAAACTTTTCCAAGACATTCTATCTTTAACCTTTGACCTGTATTTTCCCGGCTTTGCTGATGACTTACTATATTTAGATTGCTGTTTGCAGCCACTGTGTCGGGGGTGCTGCTTGTGCTGACCCGCTGATTGTTTTCCTGCATGTAGTCCTAAAACTCAATATTCTGTGGGTCCTGGAGTTTGAGTCACAATGACAAAAACCCTGACACTGAAGTGGACACATTTTTGCATATTGTATGGCAGTAAATGAGTTAATGTTAAAAAAAGGATTTTAAATTGCATTTTTTTCCATCAGGCTCATGTAAACTGTTGCATCTACCGTATGTGCTAAGAACAAGAAAAAAAAGGATGAAAAAAAACACACACCGAGCAGCTGAGATGAGTCATCGTCACCAATTTTGAACCCATTAGTCATGCTAATGTGTTTTCTCTTTGCAGTGGCTCATGCGCAGGATACGCAACACCACTCCATGGAGAAACCCCTGATCCAGTGTTACAAGTGCCGACAGCCATGCAAGGGGGAGGTGCTGCGGGTCCAAAACAAACACTTTCATTTAAAGTGCTTCACCTGTAAAGGTACAGTAACACGCTGCTGAAAACACACAGAAACAAACTGCAATACATTTTCTTCTATCACAATATGTTTTACTGTCATCGTGTTTTTCCAAAAGGTATTATGATGCATTATATGTATGAGAAGTAAAAATAAAGAAAACATTGTGACTTTTTTTTCAATTAGGTCATTGGCATTCACATGGTTGAAACTCATTCAGGCTCTTTCACACCAAAATCCTCCTGTACAATACCCTGGATGCTGAAAAGTGCCTTCCTCAAGGCTAAACGCTAAATGTAGTTCAAACGGCAGTTTCTTAGTCATGAAAGTAATTATGCTGACTTTTTCCTGACTCACTGTCCTGTGTCGGCCAAGGAATTGGCTCATCCCTTCCAATCCTCCGGTTTAGGAATGTTTGCCAGGCAATGTGGTGGCGCACGATCTTGATGAAAAATGGGTAATTAAAGGTCATTCAAGGTCACTCCAAAACAGTGGTGGACGGTGCATGTGCACCCAAGGTCAGTCGCGCGATGTCTGAATCAATCTGCAGCTGCGAGTGTGGTATGGCCAGTTTGCTCTTATCACAAGCGGCTAGTGATGCTATGATTGACTAGTGACTAGCCAATCATGTGACTAGCCAATAAGCGAAAACTGACATTTCCAGTGTATTTGAGCAGCGCTGGAGTTGCCGACTCGAACTCTGATTGGTTGAAGCAACAGTCTCGACATTGATTTTTATGCTCCATGGCCTGCAGAACTTATTATGAAGGCGTACAGGTCAATTCCTGACCCTGAATTTTAACAAATGATGGCTGAAATGTGATTGGTTAAATGCTTAAATACAAAAACACACATCTGGAAGCAGCAGTTGAAAAGTAATGAAAGGAAGCTGAATGACAATTTGGAATTATTTAATAGAAATTCATGGAAAAAATATAATCCACATTAGTCTGTGATTTAGATATTTTTAGGCCAGCAGAGGAAGTCTTGCAGGCCCTGATGGCCTACTACTGCAAAGGATTACTGATGCCATTGCCACAATTGAGGAGGCTACGCTACAGCGAACATTGCAAGAAATCGAGTGCAGTCTCGATGTGCTTTGTGCAACTAACAGTACCCATGTAGACGCGTACTAAAAGAGGGAAAACAAAAACGTTTTATTATCCACTACATCAGGGGTGTCAAAGTCATTTTTTGCCGCGGGCCACATTGTAGTTATGGTTTCCTCTCGAGGGCCGTTATGAATTTAGGGAACCCATTAGAATGTTTAAATCCCTTCAAATATTACATATAGAGCACACAGTAAATTAATGAATAACTCGTTTTCAAATCTGAAGTCAAGAATAATGACTTTTATTGTGGTTGACATCCAAAAATATGAAATTTTGGCTCAGATTTTAGCAATCATCATGGAATTTAACAAGTTTGATTTGCTTTCGCAGGCCGAAAAAAATGATGTGGTGGACCAGATTTGGCCCGCGGGCCTTGACTTTGACACCTGTGCACTACATGATCCAACCATGCTGCTATGGGGTGCTGTGTGAATTGAATCCTACATCTGACAGCCCGACTTCAGTGTTAACCCTATTAGTGATGAATTTCAAGCATGGTTACTGCTTTGGTGCCCTCGACTGGCCTAACTGTCTCCTTCTTAAAGGCTCAAGTTGTCGTAGTGAAACATTTGGTGGTTAATCTGTGACTGGTGCACTGTTACAGCTATCACAGAGTACCGAGAATAATGAACTCCTATAAGCAAATGCTGAGATTAGTACCTATTTCTGTCCTCTGCAAGTGGATGTAAATGCCATGGTGGGGTTGTACAGCATGTGTTTGTACTTGCACCTGCAGGAGTTTGCGTGGTTCTTGAATTGGAATGCTGGTTAACTATATTCAAGTGTTTTGGTTTTGCAGACGCTTTTGCACACATGCACACACAGATCATTTCGCAACGATAAGGATGAATTCATTTTAGGTTAATACAGCGATTGATAATTCCCCAACATTACACATGAGATTACCCTTTTGTTGTTAAGAAAATGTGGATGCAATAACGTCAGATCTTTTAGTACAAAATGATGGTCACCATTACAGTATAAAGGCTACTAAATCTCAATTCCCGGGGTCACTCCCCAAATCAGTTAGCTTTCATGTTAATCTTGTCATCACTGAGCCCTAATGCAATTAAATATTGGCCTTTCCCTCACTCTCTTCCATTCATTCATGGGATTTAGTGGGATTTATTGCATAACAATGATTAGAGAAAGTTATCGCAAACATCAAAATATTTCACCATCTTTCGAAAAGCCTTTTGAATCACAAAAGCCACGTGTTGTGGTTCTGAAATTAAGAGTCGCGTGACCCTCGATTACTGTATGATCTGACATACTAAAACAATTTATAACTATATTTATAACTATAAGCATTATGTTGCAATGAATCCAACCGCTTTTATGTTATTTCACTCATGAGGTTGTTTTTTCTCAATGCGGTTCGTGTAAATGACATGGTCATTATTGTATGGACGGAACTAACTGCAGTGTGAAATTTTCAAAGCCAACTTATCTTTTGGGGCAGATTGAGGGTGTTTCCTGAGCTGTACAATTGTTCAATTGTTGCATTGGGGTCTCAACAGTAAAAAAAAGGGACAGAGCTTGAATTGCCATTAACAATAAAGCTAGTAGGTACGTCGCCTTTGGAAAAGAGTAGCGTCACAGATCTCAAAGACACAATTAATATTCGATCTATGTTATTTTCCTCAAGCACCAAGTGATCCTTGTGCACGAGTAAGGAGTTGGGACAACCAAGCACCCTCACTGCGTGTTTCTTGTGCTACGGGCCGAGCAATAAAAGGCCCGTGCCACTGTGTGTGCTTTTGTTCAGCGTGCGGATGTGACTTGGCCCAGGGCGGTTTCTTCATGAAGAACGGAGATTATCTGTGCACGGTGGACTACCAACGCATGCACGGTACTCGCTGCACTGGATGTGGAGATTTTGTGGAGGGGGAAGTGGTCACTGCACTGGGCAAGACCTATCACCCTGCCTGCTTTGTTTGCACTGTTTGCAAGTAAGATTCCAATCTATGTTGTGGTGTCATAAGCAGAATAGCATGGATTACCTCATAATGAATGCAGTCCTATGACAATAAATCGAAAGGTACCAGGAAATACATTTTTGTCAATACTGTATACACTAATTCCTTGTCTGTTGTGACCATGCTCAATGAACTTAAACCATCGCGTCTCTGCTCACTTTGTTATTGATGTAATCCCCTTTATAGACGGCCATTCCCAGCCGGAGACAGGGTGACCTTCAACGGGAAGGACTGTCTATGTCAATACTGTGTTGAGCCCATGTCTCCAGGACCAAAAGACATATTGGGTGCCAGCAGTAAGTCATTTTTCAAAGTTAAAGCATTGATTTGACTTTTACAGTCTATAATTTGACCTTAACTCATTCACTGCCAGATGACGTGCAAAAATGTGTACACTCCAGTGCCAGGGTTTTTGTCATTTTCACTCAAATAGCAAGACCCACAGAATATTGGGTTTTAGGACTACATAAATATTCAATGCAGGGTAAGAAACCTTAGACTCTCTTCTTTCGCCATAAAAAAAATTAATTCCTAAATTATATGGGTCTGGTGTTATGACCTTGAAATGAGGGTGGCTGTCCAAAACACAATGCGATACACATTGCAATACATACATATTGGTTTATATGGCGCTAAAGCTGGCATAAAGTGCTAACATGGAAAAAAGGGAAATGATGCCCCCTCGTGGAACATTGCCAGAGGTCTGACCAGCGCAAGAAAAACCCAAACCTGAACAAATTCGGGAATGGCGCTCCACGCCATATTTTCGATTCCGGAATAAATTTGTGGATGGCAGTGAATGAGTAAATAGCAGCTAATCTATTTCAAAAATATTATCGTCCTATGTGGCTTTTGTTTTGCTGTAAAGAACCGCGCGGGGTGGGGGGTGGAGTGAGGGCAGCGGGGGGAGGGGGCAATCATCACTCAGGATGATACAGTAAAGTTAGTTTCCAGCGCAAACTCTAGTCACAATAATGAAGACATTGTTGACACATCGATGACAAAACGCACACTCAGCAAAAAGCACGGGTTGACAGTGTTTGCTGATGTGTTGCGCCAGGATAATTCTGCATGTCTCATAATGAAGCGAAGAAACAGCTCTGCTGATCATGCAAAGCTTGGATAGCTTGCATAATGCAAGACGCGCAATACCACCAGCAAAATATAACACCGACTCACCCCCGAGTCATGGAAGTATGCACAATTCAGACATTTGAGTGGGGCGAGGGCATGCCACCCTTGGCCAAAATGGCCGCAACGACACTAACCCTTAGCATCAGCCATAGCAATGTCTAAAAAGAAAAAAAAAAACAGCAGACCCCCCCTTCTTTGGGGACAACTTTCACTGGCATTGATTCCCCCCCCCCCCCCCCCCCCCAGTACCAGCCCATTAGGAATTTGAAGATAGAAAATCAGAATCAGAATCAGAAAACCTTTATTCGTCCCACAATGGGGAAATTTGCACAAAAAAAAGCCATGGGCATCATTCAGTTATGCCGCTTAGCTCATGTGACCCCGGGTTATTTATTTTTCTGCTTTGAACATGTTTTATGTAAAAATAGAGGCGAACCAATGATGTAAGACTCAAACATGATTGATGTTTTTTAGGAAGGTTGCTATCTTCTCAAAAATATATTTCGAAATGAAGCATTTTTTATCCGGTAGGGCACATAAATTTGCAACCCCTGCTCCCTCGCCCTTCTTTTCCTCTTCTTTTTCTCTCTCTCCTGCCGTTGCTCCCACCCTCAGCAGTTTCCCTGCTGGCATTTGGAGAGTTTTGCGACAAGGTCATCTATGAATAAGACATGCTTATTCTCTTCACGTCATTCTCCACAACCCCGTTACGCCATACGTGCTCACATCCCCTGCGGTTGCAGCTGGCTCTTCCTCGCTTTCATCCACTATTCATTAAACAAGAGATGTTCATTACTCAAACTAACCTCTCCTTCTCTTTCAACCTTCTGCAGGCTTGTTCCATATGTATGTCGTTTTTAACCCTCATATTATGTTGAAAAAAAAATCACGATTTTGTTGTGGGTGATTTTTACTCATATGTAAAAATCCACACAAAATAGTCAAATAATAGGTGAGATCCGCAACAACTGTTTCTGAGATGCTATGAACGTAATTGAAAAGAGTTTAATTAGCTATCCCATTGGGATATTTTAGAATTGTTTTTGAAGAAAGGAAAAAGAAAGGATATCCAGTGCTTTTGTCAACATGAAAACAGAAACGGGTAAAATTAACCCTTAACATAATATGAGGGTTAAAGTAATTTTCGTGATAGAAGGGGCAGCACCTCTTGGCTGACATCTTTAGTTTTTGATTTCACTTTGCGTACACTATTATCGCTGTTCAGAATCTTAATATTACTTAATCGAGCGTAATTGTGCTCTTGTTTCAAGGTATTTTTTTTGACAGTGACGTTCAATGCATTTTTTGTTTCTTTAGATTGTGCAGGATGCGGTCGAGATATTAAGAATGGACAAGCTCTCCTAGCATTAGACAAACAGTGGCATCTCGGCTGCTTCAGGTGTAAGGCCTGCGGTAAAGTGCTAACCGGAGAGTACATCAGCAAGTAAGTAGCTGTAGCTTAAATTGGTTGGATTTTCTATTTTTGCCATTTTTGATCATATAGGCTACACCAGGGGTGCTCAAACTTTTTCGGTATTGGAGCTACTTCTGAAATGTACCAAGTCAAAATGATCTACCCATTACAGTTATTGAGAAATATATTGACGATTCTTGCAACTTATGTTGATGTATAACCGCATACGTTGCACAACACAACATAATTATGTTCCCACCTTTCAACGCCAAAAAGGCGGGAAAGGTGGGAATCCCCTTTACGCATGCGCATGTTTGGTTTCCGTATTATTTCTATCTCGTGATGGGAATTCGGGCTCTGATGGCTGCCAAATGGATCTCGTTTTTTTTGTTGCTTAAATGAATTTACTCCCCAAAAATGTATAATAATATGCTAAACGAATTACTAATGTAGGAAATATACAATATAACATTTAATTTATATTATATATACATTGCAAATTTCCCCATTGTGGGGCAATTAAAGGCTTTCTGATTCTTCTGAACATACTCAACATGGAATACAACAGAGTGCTACAAAAATACAAAAACAAAGACACATCTCAAAACTGTCAACAAAAATTTACAATCTCTGAATGTGTATATTTATAAACTTTTAACTATTTACAGTAAAACAACTTAAGTTAGCTTTGATTACCACACAACAAATTATAAATTAAAATTAGTAGAAAAGAAATCTATGTAAAAGTATTAGCAAGTCATTCGAGAAGATGGGCATTAAAAATAATCTACCGTACTTTGAGGGGGTTGATCCTAATTGCTCAATGTGCCATTGTCCCCAACCCCTTCCCTTTTGTGTGTGTGTGTGTGTGTGTGTGTGTGTGTGTGTGTGTGTGTGTGTGTGTGTGTGCGTGTGTGTGTGTGTGTGTGCGTCTCTATGTGTATGTGTGTTTGTGTGTGTGTGTATCTGTCTTCCACCACTGATTTTGACCAATCACATGTGGTTTTAACCAAAGTAGGAAAAAAGTCGGCTCCTACAACGGCTCCTTATTAAGAGCCGGTTCCAGTCGTTCACTTCAATGAGCCGTCTTCTAAAGCCGGTTCATTTGCGAACGACAGATCTCTAATACCAATACTTTAACAGTAGTACCTTGGAGATCGACTGGTAGATCGCGATTGACGTATTGAGCACCCCTGGGCTAGACTGACCCAAGAAATGGATTTGGCACATTCCACTTTTTGGGTACTCGACACTTATTTGTTCCCACAACAAAAATTGGTCAAATATACAGACCGATGTTTGCCTCTGATTGTGCTGAAAACTGGCTAATAGATCTATAATACAACATGAACGGAGGTGTGTGTGTGTGTGTGTGTGTGTGTGTGTGTGTGTGTGTGTGTGTGTGTGTGTGTGTGTGTGTGTGTGTGTGTGTGTGTGTGTGTGTGTGCGTGCGTGCGTGCGTGCGTGTGTGTGTGTGTGTGTGTGTGGGTCCGTATTCTGAGTGTGTTTCAAAACACAGTTCCTAATGTTCAACGTTGATTTCCTCCATTTAGGGACGGTGCACCGTACTGCGAGAAGGATTACCAGATACATTTTGGAGTCCAGTGTGAAGCGTGTCATCAATTCATCACAGGCAAAGTGCTTGAGGTAAAAGACACAAAGCCATTTGTATGAGTATAGGGGAATCTGCCAACTAACCTAAAGTCGTTGTTGCTCTGTTTTTATTTCAACGTGAGGATTTACGTAACATGCTGTTCACATCTAAATTTCAGTTTGCCATAAATGTAGTTTGTTAATCTGTGTTGTAATCTCTCCAATGCAGAGCCAAACAGTCTCTTGACATGAAAGTGTTCTGCTAAAAGATTAATTCTGGGAAGCTTTTCAGCTTTTTATAACTCTAAATGCTTGCATACTCAGGCTCCTTTTTGCCATCACTTACATAAATATTACATAAAATTTCTAATGTGATGTTTTGCATCTGTAATGAAACCTGTACCAAAGCATCTCTAAGGCTATTTAATGTAGCAGTTTCTAAAACTCATATTTGTCTGCAAATGTAATTGACGCTTCAAATCTATATTGCCACACGAATGCCCCATTAAGCTCGACTGCCCAGCAGACAATGATCCAATCAGTCTGTAAGTCATTTACTGGTATGAAAATGTTACCGCCAGCTATCTGGGTTTACGTTAATCCGGTATTAAGTCTGGACTATGTGACAATAGGAAAAGATCTCTGCATCTCCCTGCTGATCTGATACCAAAGCAAGAATTCTGCCAAAGTGATGCCAGGCTGTCTGGCAGTTTAATCGGGGACACAAGTGACAGGTTAAACATTTCTTGAACTTGACTGGATTGATGAGTACCACTCTTTCTCAGTACAGTACGAAACCCATGTACTGTGTTCGACCACCATTACTATGGTTTATTGAATATGTTACGAGATTATTATCACTCTTGCGATCTGTTAAAATCAATTTAGTTCAAGTTGGATAAATCCATGATGCTCTGTTTTTTTTTTTTTTTAATGCACGAGGAGCTCCCATTTTAATTTCAGGACAGCTGCCTCTCTTGTTCCTAAAACAAGGAATTACGATTGGGTGGGGGGGCTCATAATGGAGGTCTAGTCCAAGTCTTGATTAATAACTTATTTTTATTAAGACTTTTTTTGCAATATTTTCTGTACTAGTAGCATATTCCCCACTCAAGGTCAATTGCTTTACCCATGGATTTGAATTGCAAGGAGTTCTGCTACCTCCCAAATACTTCTCCGTCAAACTGATTTACAATCTCAAGTAATGTAATAACACATTTCCAATGCACGCTATGAGTCAAATTTAATGAATCATCTGCACTCCATATACAGTATTTTTATTCTAAGGAATGTGTTCTTTTTCCCTCATGAGTGTGTGGTGGGAAAATTATGCAAAAAAAGAAAACAATTACAGATTAATTCAAATACAACTGTGGAGTCACTAAATGTGTTGAACAAGTATGAATGGTATGCTATTAATTGTCAAACTGTCACGGAAAATTCAACACGGCCATCGTTAAATTGAATCATGTGCAGTGTTCCTTAAAAGACAACCGACGTCACCGGACAAGTTGTGTCCATAATTTGTAAAATGGCTTCAAATGACTTCTAGTGAGCGTATTTTAATAAGATTCCACCACATATAGCTATATTTTACGTTTTAAGACTTGCGCTGAATATTCAGAAAGTCTTGTTTTTGAGTTGGTGACGAGTCCGTACGTGACGTCACTAAAGGAACGCCCCTGACCGAAAAAAGACGCATTGTGGCGGTCCTTCCATCACATCAATGTATTTTGCTGTAATGTTTGGTCTGGGCACCCCGTGTTGCACCCAAAAGCCGCCAGAAGAGGGCTTCCAAGCTCCATATAAGGAATTTATCAGCCTGTGGAAACGGAGGTGGCCACAGGAGGTCGCCATTTTGTGCCTCTTTTTCGGTGAGAAATTTCCCCTCAATGTTGCAAAATGACAGGGAATAACTTCTTTAATCGATTGCAAACATGTATGCTTTCCTCTTCAGAACTATTTGAATCATATTCAGAACTTCAGAACTATTTGAATCATATTCATATTCAGAAGCCATTCTTTTGATTCTCCAGTTATGCAAGACGTCTTGCAGTGATGTCACGAACTGGGGGCGGGACTTTCTGAAAATGCCCAATTTTTGGCAGATTTTGGACACTTTAAGTCATTTTTATTGGTGTTTTGCATTTGAATAAAAATATCATACTGCGTGTTTTGGGTATTTTAGATGCTATAAAACGTTTTTCGGATGTCAGTTAAGAAACAAAAAAGTGACGTCGGTTGCCCTTTAAATGTATTAAAGCACCTAGGATCATGGCCCACTCTTGCATTTTCAGTGAGCTTTCGATTTGAACAAGGGGGTTTTCACATTAAATTCACATTTTTATAGCCAAATTTCAACCAGACAACAAACAACGAACGATAGCACTTCACATTTTTTTGCAAGACATTCTAAACGAGCTCTCATAAGTCCCCTTGCTGAATCCGTTGAAACGTGTCAAATTCGAACAGGCTTAGGCAGTTAAAGCATAGCTGAGTGAAGTGAGATTATTGGGTTTATTTCCTGGCTCACTGCCATGGATGTCATTGATCTTGCCGTTTCTCTAAAGTCAAGTCTTTTCTTTGTTCTATATGCTTTGTAGGCAGGGGATAAACATTACCACCCCAGCTGTGCGAGATGCAGCAGGTGCAATCAGATGTTCACGGAAGGAGAGGAGATGTACCTCCAAGGTGAGCGCGCTTCATTGGATTGGATTGGATGTGCCTTTATTCATTTCGCAATGGAGAAATTTACATTTCACTGCAGCAAAGTTATGAAAGGAAAGAAAGAAGTAGAACAACAAAATACAGGAGCAAGCTGCTGTCGTTATCGATAAATTCTTTGAAGCTTTATAGTTTTAATCCCAAGTGTGATTGGTGAATAACACTGAAAGTGCTACAAAATTCTCAACTCACCTGTATTCATAGAGCACTTCAAAACTGCAAATTTCCCCATTGTGCTTGGGATGATTAAAGGCTTTCTGATTCTGAAAAAAAACAACCATCACTGTATACAAAATGCTGTACTTGGAGCAAAAATCATTTATGCAACAAACAATAAAACAATGTCAAAGACAGTAGAAAGCACAAAAACCGTCAAACTAAAAATTAAGTCTCATGCTTAGTTTGGCTTCCACGGGCTCCTTGGCGAATCTCGAATACCATGAAGATAAAGTTACATTCTTTCTATTACTACATTATTTCAAACATACAGGTCCATTGTCTAATAGTCAAGTTTTCCTCATGCCAGTCTCATCACTAATGCAAAGCTTTACTACCTAATTTAGTGACATTTCTCTCATGGTCGATACGAGGCTGACTCTGCAAGAAAGTGATGAGTAGTTAGATTTGGGAAACAATCCTTACTTTGTCTTTCTTCAGGATCAACAGTGTGGCATCCTGGTTGCAAGAACACAACTAGAACAGAGGAGCGACACAGAGACAGGGTAGGAATCTGCATGTTCTACTATCCTCAACTAAACCCTGATAACATTCTATGGGAGTAGGAGGGAAATGCTGCATATGCAACTCAGATTTGTGGGAGAGCAAACCTTTGCTGAATAAAGAAGCTTCATAGTTTTTTTGTGGTGTTCACTGCTGGAAATGTTTGACTTGATGTACACCTATTTGATATTGAATTTGGAACACATTCACAGTCTATTTTGATTCAGTATACAGTTATAGCTTGTGTCAACAGAAAAAAAGTACTTTTTTTTCGATTGACACCTTTTTAAACATGTTAGATTGAGTGCAATGGAACACAAAATTGATTGTAAGCATTAGAAAATAATAATATAAAAATGTGGAGAATCACCGACAAGTGGAAATGCCTACTTCAGTAGATAACCATATGACTGGCACATGAATAGGTTTTCTAGGAAATAAAATTCTCCAGAACCGTGACTGGAAGATAAAGCATCTTAAAGGACTTTTAAGTTATGTTTGTGATGTAATGTAAGGAAAAAGATGTCTATTTCACGGTAAGATCAGAGCCTTGTAGTTGTTGCTTTTTTGAATGTTGCTGTGCCGATGACCATTTTGTGTTTGGGAGCATTTTCCTGAACGAGTTGCTTGATCTGTAGCCACAAAGGGACATAAGTCTTCTTGCGCCATTCCCAAGCCCGGATAAATACAGAGGGTTGTGTCAGGAAGAGCATCCGACATAAAAGCTTGGCCACAACAAACATGCGGATCAAACATCTGAAGATGGAGGATACTGCTTCGCTGTGGCGACCCCTTGAAGGGAAAAGCTGAAAGGAAAATAAGAAGTAGATAGCTATACAGCTAGCTATCTAGCTAGCTAACTATCTATGTGCGTATTTATTTATTTTTATTTATTTATTTATTTAATCCTACTTCCTTCAAACATATAAATGATGGTAAATGACTGTTATTACTTCCTGCTAAATTTCTTTAATCTGTTTATATGTTCAATGAACAAACAAAGCAGTTAATAAAATCTTCAAACCAATTGAATGAACACAATGTATTGCCACCTTGACAGTGTCATTCAACACTCATTACCTTTGTAAGGCTCATACATCCGATTGTTAGGCTGCCCAAGTGTACATCATGTTTTGGCCGTTTCGTGTATCCACCGGCGCCATTAGGAAGAGAGGGTCCTGTGTATGACAAGGATCGCAAGAAAATACATGGTGGGGTCCAAAATCACTTACCGAAGCCACTGAGCATCCGAGTCAAACTGGAGATGAACAACCCCTGTGCGATTTCCTGTGAACACTTTCTCCCTTCCTCCACAGCTACTGCCTCCGTCCCTCTTATTCCTTCAAAAAACAGAAAGGCAGGTACTGTATTCGCTATGGGCTGTGAGGCGCTTCATTGTGTTCCACCATGTTATACATACAGAGCACGACAATGTTTGCTTCCATCTGCTGGAGACAGCTAGCAGTGCCCTTTTCGCGATTCTTCACGAAGCCATTCAGAATAATGACTAATTTGTATTCTGTAAAAGCATCATTTTCCCATTAGCTTAAAAGCTCATTTAATTGTACTACATTCAAGATTGCTTCTGTCATCCAAATAGTTCATTTCTCATAAACAGGCAAAGCAACACAATGGCTACCTCATTCACTTTGCACATTTGCAAATGAATGACCTCATCTTGACATGTTGAAATGATTTGAAATCAATTTTCATAATTTCTGAAACGTAAAGCAGGGGTTGCAAATCTCTACCATCACTCATGCTCATAACGGCTAAATGATGTTGTGTTGGAGGGTTTTGGTTGCTCTGAAGTCAGTGAGGGACTTGTGGGTGAAGACAAGCTAGGTGTGCAAATGAGGTGCTAGGTCTAAATCTTGTGTCTTTATGCCTTTCCCTCCTGCAGCCAACGAGGTCGTCTTCTGAAAGTATTTGTTCCAGACCTGGTTCAAGCATACCTGGTTCACCGGGTCACACAATCTATGTAAGATACATCTCCTGCACATCCTGTGTGTTTCAACAAGCCTGTTTATTCTTTTTCCTCTTTCCGAATGAAAAATTATCCTTTCCGGCCCCATTTACGTACAAGTAACTGTCTGTTATATTTGTGCCTGATTCAAAAACCGAATGGTTTTACATGAGCAGTATCTCTTTGCTTATGTCTGTGTATGCATGTTTGTCTTATTTGTCTCCTTAGGCAAAAGTAGACAATGAGATTCTTGATTACAGAGACCTAGCTGCCATTCCAAAAGTCAAAGCCATTTATGACATTGAGCGCCCTGACCTTATTACCTATGAACCTATGTACACCACTTCCTTGGAAGAGAGAGAGGAGAGACGTGAAAGTGTAGGAGAGGTAAAGCTGACCGCATGTTTCTCACAATGCATGCACGGCATCCTTGTGGTCATGTTGAACAGCAAGAATGCATTCCCTAAGATGATCCTTTGTTTATTTATGAAATGTAAAATAACTGCTTAATGTTTAACATCATGACCGGGGTACCTTTTGAATGTGCTAATGTAGTAAACTGTCCCTCGCAGCTTCTTCATGCCAGGAAGGAGCGTTCGCCCTTGCCTGATGAAAAGGTGAGTTGCATCAGCTGCTGATGTATCTATCCGTTTTCTATCTTGCTTAACCCTGTTCAAGATCGGAAGGAACATAAGGAGTTAGAAAGAGCGGTGTCCATGTACAACCTGGATTCTGACACTAAAGACTGACAAAACACATTCACTCATGTTCTCAAACTGTAGGAGGATCAACATAGTATAGATTTACTTTTTTTTTTGTTTTAATCACATGCAGTGTCCTTGAAGGTCTGCAAAGTTGTTTATAGATACGTACGATTGATTTTTACCATGACCACTCAAACTTTGACAGACACAGCAGCCCACTCACATCTTGCTGTGAGGGACTGTCCAGTTGATGACGAGGCGGAACTTGATTGAAAATATGCTTTGTCTTATTTCCAGTCTTTTAGAACCATGTCTCCAACTCTATCCAATGAGGTGAGTTTAATATTTTGCCAAATTTAAATGTTCTTCTTGTATGTAGATTGAAAGTAAGGCATTGTTCTTACCATCATCAAACACTATGTCGGTCTCTTTGTACTCCATGTCAGGGAAGTTATGACAAAAGAGAACGCATTCTTCAGAGGTCCACCAGTCAGGGATCTTTAGGCTCACCGGTTTATAATCGCCATGGTTACACCCCCACTCTGTCACGGTCCCCGCAGCATTTTCACAGGCCAGGTGAGTCCTTTGTGGACGCTTCCTGCAATTGAATCGATGATTTGCGATTGTTGTAGTGAACTGAAGGGTTCTTGCTTCCAATCCTTTTTGTTTTGTGAAAAGGAAACTTCACTGGAATTGACTGATTGGTTGTTTTCTCTTGTGATTGAATTGAATGAAAAAAAAGTGTTGTTTTTGAATAACAGCCAGACAGCCAATTTTCCTCCTTAATGTCACACTCCCCTTTTAACTATGCTCACGAATGCCATTTGTTTCATTTCTTTTCACCTGGGTTTTCATTTCTTTGTATTTTGAATGCTTGAAAATCTCCCTTTTCCAATTTCCTCCTCACATTTTCAACCTCTATCACCGTCCCACAACCGGTCGCTCTGGTGGCTGCTGCCGGGTGCCTGCCGCACTCGCTTCCCCACTGCAGAAGCTCTGACAGGCATGCAGAAGCTCTGCTCCTCCTTGTGCAGTAACAGTGTGGGCTCCAGAAATAGTGATTCCCGGCCCACCTCTCCTTTTAGACACCACTTCCTCCCCCATAGTCAAGGTAAGGTGCCCACCACCTATGCCCCCCCTCCACCAACCACGCCTCCCTCGCTACCCCTGAGATAGTCCATCCTCTCAATCACAGCCTGGGGTGCAACTTCATGCTGGTCTCTGTCATTTTGGAACCATCGGCATGTCTCGTCAAACATCTTGTGCCTTCCATTCGTGACACTGGCAGATGAAAGGCTCTTAGTGTTGTTTATTTGCTGTTTATATGCCATTGAGAGGTTCTGGTGTTTCACTTTCGACGATGGAAGTTGAATGCCAACAGTCATGTAGCTATAACGAATAACAATCATCTCCATAATGTACCACTCAGCATTCATCTGCGACGGCAAGACTAACAATAACCCCAAATTCGCCCCACTTGTCCATCTGCGTTGTCCCCATCGACACTCAGGATCCCCCTAAGCATCCCTGTTTACATTCCTTTTTTCTTTTGGTTCTTCTCACTGGAGGCACTGACTCACCAAGCGGCCGGAGCTCCCCTCTCCCGCTTAGGCCCGACAGCCGGCCGGGCACCCCGCCTCTCTGTCTGACCCCTAAACATTTTCACCTCCCAGGTAGGAGTTGGAGCACACCCTGCCACTGTTCATCTAGCTATCTACTTACCTACCTACCTACATTCAGTATCTAACGACCTACCTACAGTACCTACCTACCTACCTACCTACCTACCTACCTACCTACCTACCTACCTACCTACCTACCTACATACAAATACCTACCTACAATACCTATCTAATAATAATAATAATAATAATAATACATTACATTTTACATACATTTTACATACATTACATTAACCTTTCAAAGCTCTCAAGAACACTTAACAGTCACTAGTTATCTACCTACCTACCTACCTACCTACCTACCTACCTACCTACCTACCTACCTAGCTATCTACCTACCTATCTGGGAAGCTTGCTTGCTTGCACTTTTATTTTTAACCATACAGAGAGATGAGAACTATGCTGCTCCAGTGGGTAGAACTACGATAATAGTGCAATGTTGATACCTCATAATTGTTGCATAAATGCCAAGGGATCTTTTCATGAAAGTATCTCTATTTTACCAATTTCAGATCAAGGCAGTAACATCTATAGAAAACCACCCATCTACAGACAATACGGTACCTTCTATTTACAGTTTGTTTTCTCTTCTGGATTTTGTCTGAATACTCATGCGAGCGGGTCATAAGTCAAAATGTATGTCACATTTGACTGAGAGCTACCCGTTGTCAGTTTATGTGCACTGTTTGGAGTCTGTCTCTTATCGACTTCTGTCTCGTCTGCAGCATTTATCCATTCCATTAAATAGCACATCGGAGGTTTTCATTGATTCCTGAGAATAACGTTTTGTAATGTGTTCAGTTTGAGCAATTACTGTAAATCAAACTACTATAAGATTTCAGACGGAACCAAAAATACACTTTGGCCATTAGAAGTGAAGCTAATCTTTTTTTTTTTATGGTTTAGTGTTTCAGTAGTTTTGGCACAACCAGTAGTGCTAGTTATTACTAGTTATGGTAAACAGTCATCATCAAGCATCATCATGAGAACAAGATACCAGCTAACAATTGATCAACAGTAGCACACTGTAGCAAGGTTTGTTCCAGACAGGGTGTTGCATTGAACTGAAAGGGAGATAACAAGTTGTGAAAACAATACAGAAATATTAATAGTTTGTCATATGCACTCGAATATGTAGGCAAGGTGAAATCAGGTTCACTTGTAAACATTATCATGCAGTTTTGGTTCATCCTTAAACGTTTTATGAGTAGTATATCTTACATCACAGTAACAATGGCGTGTCCATAAATTTCAGGATGCTACCATATGCCATGTAATATTTTCCTAATTTAACTTACTGAACATCAGTTGTCCCGCTACAATTAACCACGTAGGGTTGTTCATTAGGTTATTTTGAAAAACTCAAGCCCTTCTCAGAAAAAAAAACACTATCCTACTTGTCAACTACAATAACAATAATGAAGCTGCTGACTCTAACATTTCTTGACTTATCTTGTGGAAGAAATGCTTTGCTTTGTGTAAGGCCCACATCGCTAAATGTGCTTGAGCCAGCGTCACAAACGCTGACAGATCAGTTGCTATGGTTACCCACCTACACACAGCAGCCATAGCACGTCAAAGCAAGTCGGCTGATGACATCATCAGATCTGCCACCTTCCCTGCTGCCCATTCTCCCTCTCCAGATGACGGCTCACAGATCGAGGGCAATTGTTGGCCCTCCGCTAACGTTCCATTAGGTACAGTCGGTGCGTAATGGGCATGCTTGCATTGCAGCCATGCAGTGGCAAACCTCAACTCATTTTTGCCTCCCACCCCACGGAGCTGCTCTTAATCCTTAACTGCATCCATGCTTCACATTTAAGCACTGGCTAAATGTATTAAAGGCTTTGTTTCCTTTTGCTACCAAATTATTTATTTATTTTTTGCTCAAGGTACAAGCATATAATCATTTTCGCTTTTTTTACGCTCCTGCCTTCTTTGGCGCAATGTATTGGTTTTACACAATCAAACCACAAATGGCTCAGACAGAGATAATTGAGACTGACTTCAAACTGACATATGTCCATGTGTCTTACGTCTGTGCTGTTCTGTGTATTAGACGTGCAGTAATTCCAGGAAGTACCGTTCATGATTGAAGCCACCAAAGTCAACATCACATGTCAGCGTAACCCAAGATTCCAAAAAGTCATGTCTTTGTCTGTCTTGTCAACTCTGTCTCACATTTGTGTTTCTTTACACCCTGTATATTATTTATTTCATTCGTGTAATACACCTTCTCTTTTTGTTATTTATAATTTTTTATAAGACATGTTGCACTGTCCAATTACATATGCGTTATGACATCCTCCTGCAAGATGTGCATTTTACTTGGAAATGTATTATGTTTTTGAGGGCTGTATTTGGATCCGCAGGTACAGAAGGAAGAAGACGATCCAGAGAAGAGGAGGAGGAAGATGCCTTGAAAAGAAAACAGCTTCAGGAAGAACACCTTAACAAGGTCAATCAAATAATAATAATAATAATAATCATCATCATAATAATACATTTAATTTATAAGCACCTTTCAAAACTATACAGTCACAGGATACGTTTTTCTGTGGTTGACGAGCGGCAGCCACAGGTGCCAGCGTTCACTCCACCTGGAAGTAACTCAAATAGATAAAACGCTAGCTAGCTATTAGCTAGATAACTAACAGCTAAGAGACAGCAAATAGATAGCAAGCTAGATAGATTGACAGGTGGATAGCTAGATAATAAAAAGCAAGGATAGCTAGTGGATAGCTAGATAATAAAAAGCAAGATGGCAACTTTGTGATTTTCATGTTGGAGTAGATGAGCTGACAGTCAGTGAGGCAGTTATTTATTTTAAAAATAAATAAGTCCTAACCACAATAATTATACTGCACATGCTTTGTATCATTAATCTTGTTCTGAATTGTACTTGACTTGGAAAGTGTTTGTTTTTAGATCCAGTCAGGTTTGGGAAAGCTAATTCTCAGGGAGGAAATGGAAAAAGAGCATATTAGGGAACGCTACACAAGGAGTGTCTCTGCTCAACGCTATGACGGCAAGCAGGATAACGGAGATGCAGGTAAAGAGAAGCATTAAATGCTCAATC
Source organism: Hippocampus bargibanti (assembly GCF_051943395.1). Taxonomy (NCBI): domain Eukaryota; kingdom Metazoa; phylum Chordata; class Actinopteri; order Syngnathiformes; family Syngnathidae; genus Hippocampus; species Hippocampus bargibanti. The sequence continues at coordinate 17,062,599 of NC_142746.1, forward strand.
ACTGAATCCAGTCAATTTGGATTTGATGAAACCTAGAAATACATGTTTGTTTGGAACTTTCAGATCCAACTTCTCCAACTAGAACAAACTCTTTGCCTGGATATGGGAGGAATGGCCTTCACCGGGTGAGATCTCAAGCAGTTCCATTGTGACCACAGATGGAAGAAAGAAAAAAATGACTTTGTCTGAAAAATACAAAATCTGACATAGTTATGTGAATATATTAGAAACACTGGATTGGTATGATTTCACCATTGTGATTATTGTGTTCCAGTATTAACTCTATCACTGCCATTCACAAATTTATTCGGGAATTGAAAAGATGATGTACAGCACCATTCACAAATTTGTTCGGGTTTTGGTTTTTCTTGCTCGGGTGCTGATAGAGAATAGACAGAATAGTAGTTACCATATTTAAAAGTTTCATGCTGTTCTATGCTTAGTTGGGCGAACGCAAGGCCCACAATGGAAGCACAGAAAATCTGGGGACAATCTGAGGTGAACAGAGACAGCCTCTTAAACTGTCTTCCTAGGGCAAGAAATCTAGCCTTGGGCGAAATTTAGGACTTCATAAACTCCTGCCAGGTTAGTAATTTATATAATTTAGGAATTAACTATTTTTTTTCTGACGAAAGAAGACAGCCTAACGTTTCTTACGCTGCATTAAATGTTTATGTAGTTCTAGAACTCAATATTCTGTGGGTCCTGGAATTCGAGTGACAATGACAAAAACCCTGGAATGGACACATTTTTGCACATGCCTGGCAGTGAATGAGTTAATGTTATGCCTTATGGAACATGTGTGTGAGTAAACAATTGTTATGTGTGTCATATGGTTTTGATCATGCAGTGATACATACAGTACAGTACATAGTGTACGCCTGTACGGTCTATGGCACAGGTGTCAAAGTCAAGGCCCGCGGGCCACATCATTTTTTTCGACCCGCGAAAGCAAATCAAACTTGTTAAATTCCATGATGATTGCTAAAATCTGAGCCAAAATTTCATATTTTTGGATGTCAACCATAATAAAAGTCATTATTCTTGACTTCAGATTTGAAAACGAGTTATTCATTAATTTGCTGTGTGCTCTATATGTAATATTTGAAGGGATTTAAACATTCTAATGGGTTCCCCAAATTCATAACGGCCGTCGAGAGGAAACCATAACTACAATGTGGCCTGCGGCAAAATATGACTTTGACAACCCTGGTCTATGGTAAACCAAACCCAACCATTTTCCTCTGCCCCTGCAGCCACAGTCAACAGATTTCACACAATACAACAGCTATGGTGACATGTACGGCGGAGGCAGAGGTAAGCACCGCAACCAAAACACGTTAAACAAGCAAATGTCACAATTGATATCCCCATAGTTAAAGATTCAGAGATGCCTTTGCCATGGGTAAGCATACATGAAGTAGTCGTACATTTTTAAACATCTACTTCATGGTGCCCCCAATGTGTCATCAGGGACGCGTCTTATACAGTAGCGAGTTGCCTGACAGGAGACGTGACAAGCAAAACCATTAACTGTGAGTCTCATTTTCTGTCTCATTTTGTCCTGCAGACTTTCAGGTATGTCCCCCATCTGCTTTTTTTCCCACATTGCATGCTTTCTCGTCTCGCGCCACAGATTTGCTTGCAGTATTAATCTTGCCCTGAATGCACACTTTCCACTTGCGCTACATGCTTGCATTGTCGTCGAACATTTTCCTGTATCTCATCTACACTGTAGACGTCACCTACGGGGCATGCAGTCAATTGGAATGCACTGCCCAGTAGCTGAGCAACTGCACTCTATGTGCAACCTCATGCCTTGTTTTGTTTGTCTGTCAACCAATGTCATGCCCCGAGCTAAATGTTAAGAGTTTAGGATTTTTTTTGCTTCAAAATTCACCTCAGGGACACATAAAAATACATTTGAACAGCAACTAAACATCATAAATTATGGGATCCTGAGCGCTAGTTAAGCTCCTTGCTCCATCCAGTGAAAAGTGTGCCCACTGTCATAAAATGACAACATCCTCATGCCAATAACCCCGCAGCCCGTCCCACTATATTACATTTGTGTATGTTCTATTCTTTAGCACATTAAGGACGGCCGTGCAGCTCTTGCAAGAATGGACAGGGGAGTATCTATGCCTAATATGTTGGAACCAAAAGCAAGTATTTTCTTCTTTTCGTACTGATGGCAACAAAGTGAACTGCACGGTATGGACAAAAGTATTGAGACGCACCACTTCATCAGTTGTCCAATCAATCACGGGTTGAACTTGACTATTGAATATCTTCTTCAACCTATGAATTATTGTCTAAAACATTGCAATTGACCTGAAATGGGGCAAAAATGTAATCATCTGACTTATATATTTATTATATGCCTTTGGCAGTTCGCAATTTCAGCATTTGTCTTCATTACAGGTTTTAAACATACATCTCTGATACTGACTGAGAGCCTGTCATGAGCCTGAGCTGTAGTAACATGGCGTCATATCAAGAGGGAAAAATAAAATAGATTAAATAGTACAATAAACACCTGATTTATTATAATCATTCATTTCAGGTCTTGCAATGCATATCATTCTAATGTTTTTGCTCTTAAAAATGGTGGAGAATCCCATTAATTGATCTCCCAAGAAATGTTGGACTCGCTTCCTTGTCTGTGGGAACTGTTTGACCAAGGCCCCTTTCCATTCCAGTTGCAGTGCACAAAGCAAGATCCATAAATAAATACTGTACCGGTATATGAATTTGTTTGGTGTGGAAGAATGAAACACCCTCTTGCAGCAATGATGTAATAACTCGGCCCCAGCTCGCTCACAAATGTTCTCCTGAACAAATGGATGAAAATACCCCCCCCCCTCCATACACTCTAAAATCTTATGCAACTTCAACGACCATGGGTCCCAATACTTCTGTTCATATATTGTATGTTAACAAATGTGCAGTGAACTTCCACAAACACTAGCTAAACGCAAATGTTTCAACGCTCTTATATAAAAAATATTTTGACATAATGCAAGGAGTGCTTGTTAATGGATAGAAGCATATAATGCCAGCCATTTACTGTTTTTACCTGCAGTGCAAAGACATTTTTTGAACAGCTTCATCTGAGGAATTGCAGATTTAGCATGCTGCTATAATAGCTGCAGTCACGTTAGCGCTTGGCATGCCGGCTTCTTCATGTTCATCTGCAAATAACTTTGAAATTTGGGGTCTTGGTGTTGTATGTGCCATACAGTGAAGAACCAGTGCCTAAAAATCCATCTATATTGTGTCTGTGTAAGCTCTCAGTCGTACAGGAGTGGTCCATTGATGAGAAGGTTTCTTCAGCCGTCATCTGTACAAATGTGAAGGTTTCGGACGTTTCGCCTCCTATCCAAGAGGCTTCGTCAGCGAACTAAAGTCTGACTGGTCGTATCGGCCCCATTTATATATCCCTAATGTCCAGACATGGTGGCGCCGGACACAGCTATGATAGGTCCCTACTCTCAGGTTGGGGGGGCAGAGGACCCTTGGATAGCCTCTTGGATAGGAGGCGAAACGTCCGAAACCTTCACTTTTGTACAGATGACGGCTGAAGAAACCTTCTCATCGATCTATATTGTGTGTACAAAGGGTGTCAGAAAAGTTGCAAAATTGGTGTGACAAAAATTATATTTCAAAGTACTGTATTTTCCGGTGTATAAGGCCCACCGGAGTATAAGCCGCACCCCTAATGAATGGTGTATTTTCAAACTTTTTTCCATAGATAAGGCGCACCTTCAATGAATGAAAAAAGTTATTCAAATATAATATAGAAATATATAAAACTTAACCAATTATAAGGCAGACCACAATATGAGGCGCTGCAGTAGAGGCTGGGTTTACGCGTGACTTCTTGCAAGCCATTAGTTGCAAGCCATTGTACTTCACATATAAGTTGCACCTGCGTATAAGGCGCAGGGTTATCATTCGAAGAAAATTAAGGCTTTTGGCTGCGCCTTATACACCAGAAAAAAACGGTCTAATCTACAAGTTTCCCCCTCCAAAGTCAAACATGCTTTCCCAGCCTCTGTGTGACGCCTTCATTGGGGGATTTTTGTCAGCGCTTCTCTGTATCATTCTCCTGGACATGTAGAGCTCACCCACGTCTTTAAAAGGGGACCCTTTGATCATTCCCTTAGGCTTGGGGAAAAGGGGAAAAAAGCACACATAGTTAGGTTTGGTAAATAGGGAGGTTGATTTGTGAGAATATTTATATAAAAGCATATGCACAAACCTTAAAGAGCTCCACATAGCGGAGCTCACTTTAACCATTTCACGACTGATTACAGTGATGGGCGAAAAGTGTACTGCGTGAAATATATTCCTTAAACATTTCTGACACATTCTACACAACATTCCACAACTGTGTGGCTATGACAAGGTCAGAATTAGAAGAACATTCAATCACGTTTTTATCAATCACATCGCCGCAATTTTCATTTTGCTGCTTCTTGCACACGTGAAATTAGTTGTCCAGACTATTGTTAATTTTCCGGTGTGATTTTTCCCATGAGATTCACAAGGCAAGAATGACTGATGTTTTTTTTATTGTATTGTATTGTATTATATTGTATTGTATTGTATTGCATTGTATTGCAATTAATTTATTCATTCAGTAAGTTAGTTTATAATGATCTGTCCTCAAAATGCTCATTTTTTCTTTCTGAATATTTTGCACGTTAGTTATGCACATCATGGCACGCAACCAGCATTTCCCCAACAAACTCAAGGGCCACTTTCACTGTCAATCATCCTCCTGCCACAAACGTGCTCTCCTTCCCAGTCTTTCCTCTGTCACAATTACAAGAACATTTACATACAGTTATTGTTATTTCATAATATACATTTGTTCATAGTTATGCAAATTGGGTGTGTGTGATCCAATGCACTCATGAGTGTTTCCCTTTGTAGGTGTATACCTATGAAATGCTCGTGATAACCAGTAGAGGGAGAGCTAAACTGCCCAGGGATGTGGACAGAACAAGACTGGAGGTATAATCAACGTCATCGATGCTCGATTTTCGAATTTTGTGTCTAAGCATGTGATAGAGATTAGAGAATAAAGTTATCATATTTAAAAGTTTCATGCTGTTGTATGCTTAGTCAACACTTGGGACTCAATACATAAGTGTAGCACGGGCAACCTGGGGTCAATCAGGTCAACGGACACAGCAAGTTAAACGGTCAGCTTCACATGAGTCATTTACGACTTGGGGAAGTCCTTATCACAGGGGTAGTTTAGGAGTTCAAACTCCTTTTCACAGGAAGAGGTCATAAGCCAGGATACAAACGTATTAGTTCATGAGAAACACAATGTTTTATTGCTTACAGCTGTTGGTACTCAGAACGCAGAGGCGTGGTATTATAATCAAGAAAACTATGTTTTACTAATGTATCACTTTAATTTGCATGTATTCTCAATAAATAGCTTTGCAGAAGGGCGCAGAATTCAGACGTATGTCATAGATGACTGTCGTTCCTGCCGGCAGTAGGGACAGTCTTTCTGGTTCCGAGTCTGTGTCCACAGTGTCTGACTGTCATATCTCTGACAGCATGTTACACAAATAAAGCATTGGCAAAAATGTGCAGTATTCATTGCTTCTCATCAATTTTGCTGATATAATTTTGTATGGCTTTAATACTAACCTTTCCCTCCTCTCCATCTTTTAGCGCCACTTAGCACCTGAAACATTTTTTGACATCTTTGGAATGGAGATCCAGGAGTTTGACAGGCTTCCCCTGTGGAAACGCAACGACATGAAAAAGAAGGCCAAGCTTTTCTAGTGCTCACAGCAGCATGCATGCACCCACGTGCACATTCAAACCAATCATTTATGAAAATTAGCATCTAGGCTAGGTTTTGGTTTGTTTCCTTAATTTCTTCTTTTTTTTCTACCTTCTTACATGAACTCTTTTTGCTCTCACACTTCATGAGACTGAGCTGGTGCAACTGATTAGATATGCACAGGGAACTCATATTCACAAATCATTTCATGTTCAAAAATGACAAAGAATGAATGATAGATAGGATGAGAACATATCTATTGCTTGTTTGTTTGTTTTGGGCTTTTTTTTTCTTTTTTTATGCTCGTTGCATCCTGCTATTTGTTGCTGCTAACCCCTGTGGAAATTTGTAAGTCCGTCGAACTTTATGATGCCACAGAATGTCCACTGTAGTAGCCTCAACATATATCTGCTTTCATTTATTAGGACCAAAAATATTTGGTCCAAAGGTTGGATCTGTTGGTTCGGTGAGTCTTTGAATAATAGAAGTATTTAAAAAACATATTGTAAAAGCAGTCAACTGACCAGCCGAAACAGTTTTTCTGCTTCACTATGCTAATGAGCGATCAAAGCATCTACACTCATTCATCAATAGATCCTTCGAAAGAGAAAATGGCCGCCGTCCTCCCAGGCTCTGTGAAACATGGTCAGACATTTACCCCTCAACTTTATTTGAAATATACATCTTAATATATTTTATTTCCGTACCCATTATGCAGTAAGAGATGGGTAAGATACTCTACGTAATGTAAGAAAGCCTGTTGGACAGTATTGTTTTATACAATAATTAAAAAGTCACACTGCCGATTGTTGTTTTCAAAACGAAGCCAATAAAGCTTTAAATCACCATGAAACATGTGAGACCAAAGCAACTCACTGCCTTTTTACTGTTAAATTTGCATTTCTTCGTCAAGCACCTCTGGTGAGAGGTTGTTTGAGGACTTGGTAGCTTTTATGGACTAAATGTGATAGTTTGCATATACAGTACATGCTCATTATTTGGGTTGTTGTATTTAAGTAAATATTGAATATTGTTAAAATGGGTTTGACCTGAGAGTAACAGATCAAACGACAAACAAAAAGTTAATGTGACTTATGGCTATAAGGCGTTTGGTGTCATGTTTCGGTATAATAAGTCAATACAGATTTATTCTAAATACATACTGAACACTTGTACTTGGACACATTGTGACTCGAACTTGACTTTGACTTGCATCTTTGTGGCTCACACTTGACTTTGACTTAATAAACGTGGACTTGACTCCAGCCCTGTTTAAAAGTACAGTTAAACAATTAAATTTAATGCAAATCTTTGTCATCTTATAACCGGGGGGCTTATCATGAATGTATTCATCCATCTGTTGGGATGTTGTGTGTTCAATATGTGCACCATTGTCTGCAGGAGTTGTTAAAAAGTCCTCAAGAATGTATAAAGATAGGTGGTGGTGAAGAACAGATAGAAGAACCTAGCAGCTCATCCCATTCTGCTCATCTCTCCTCGAGGTGACAGTGTCACCTACACGGACACCTGGAAGGAGATCCTACCGTTCTACTCAACCTGGGGAAAACATTGCAAGTAGTGTAATTCATTTGAAGTTTGAGTTCTTAGCTGTTTTACCTTTTCAGACTTAAAAAAATGAACTTTACAGTAAGTGCAGCGTAAACCACAATGAGGGTTTGCAGTCTGGTAGTCTATCAATTGAGTTTCCTGAGGAATTCAAATATTTAACACACAGACTAAACACGTGTCAACCTCAAATATTTTCCAACATTTTTCGTCTTTCTACAAATGTTATTATTACAACTGTTGTAGAAAGAGGTTAGGGCACTTTATTGAACAATCTGGTGCTTGTGTTTCTTTGTTCACAATATGGTTTCATTTGGATCTATACATTCTTCTAAAAATAATGCATATGGTGGGACATTGCAACACAATGCCTTCTCAAGTCTAACACTTCAGAATATTTTACAGTAGTTTGGTGGAACAAAATCATACATGTAATAAAAATACTCTCGCTGTACCCACCAAACTTGATCATACATTAGACTGCACTGAATTTGGGGTGAGGTGAGTTTAAATAGCGGTCCTAGTTTATCATGACAGTCAGCCAGTGTATGTAGAAACAAAGTCTACAGTCAAACAAATAAGTTCCTTGCAAATGAACTTTTGCCTGAGGCACTAAATATCAGAGATCTCGCAGGGCAGACATGCAATGATTCCATGAGATCACAACTCTAATGAACCAAAAACATATCTGATAAGAATACTAGTAGTAGTAATATTTCATTATCACAATGATGTGATTTTTTTGGTAAAAAAAATAGTTACTTGATTGGAAATTCAAAAAAAATATATATAAAACTGAATACAAATCTTTATAAAAAAGATGGTTCTTCATCATTGTTAATATCTAAATGGTTTGATGCACTGAACAATATTGTGTTTTGGTGACTGCATATGAATCCCCAAAATTATAGCAAAAAATCAATATTATTGACCAGCAAGATAAAGGCGAATCAAAGGTTAGTGTACTCATGCAAAGGTTGACAAAGGTGGGAGCGATACTGGTTGTGGACACTTTCATTTATCTGTGTGTCCGCTCATCTGCTGCCATCATGAACTTGAAGCTCCTCTTCTTCTGCCTCTTTGTTGCTGTGATCCTCATACCCGCCGAAGTAAGTCTTCCCTGCTCACTTCTGGTGCTTACTTGTTATAGTTCTCTTTTTACTGTTGTTATGCCTTTTTCTTTTGAATAAAGTTCAGCCATTAATTAGTCATGATTAATTAAAAAGTTGAGTCGCACCACTGCTCTAATTTTCAAAGCTGGAATTGTTCCATAGGAATTCAGGGAAGCTATTGGAAAACACGGAAACTACAGACATAAACACGGGACATCTGAAAAATGTGTGTGTGTTTCCACAGCCAAAAAATATTCAGACACTAACAATAAGTAAGGGTGGTCCTCACTCCTTATCTAGAGTTACCGAGACCTCACAAAAACGTTAAAACAGGAATATGTGTGTGTGTGTGTGTGTATATATATAAACACCCAAAAAATTATTCAGACTCTTACAATAAGTAAGGGTAGTCCTCACTCCTATCTGGAGTTACTTAGACCTCACAAAACATTAAAACAGGAATTTGTGTGCGTGTGTGTGTGTGTGTGTATCAACACCCAAAAATTATTCAGACACTAACAATAAGTAAACAAGTTTAATCATGTTTTTACATCTCCTTTAATTTAATAGAAGTAGGCTATCTTCCAAAATGTCCTAAATTGTCTCTGTAGCAAAATGCCTCATATGTTGACATGTCCTTTAACATAATAGTAAAATAGTCACTTTTCCGAAACGTCCTAAATTATCTAGCAAAATGCCTTTGAGACTCCAAATTTCTATTTAACTAGTGTAAAAAAAAATACCCCTGTAAAAAAAATACTTATTGTCGTTCCCTAAGGAAACGTATTCACCGCCTTTTTTTCTGCAGATGAAACCTAAAAAGCACAAAAAACATCACCATCATCCTCCTCACCATAATCATCATCATCATCATCATCATGACCATAAGCACGGTCCTCGAGAAATCAGGGAGAGTCAGCATGGAAAACGTGCGAAATGGATAGAACGATTTACCGACATACTGAGTGGTAAGTGATTCATATTTCATGTTTTAGCATGTCACAGTTGTGACATGCACACAGATGCATATGTCTATGTCATGTCTTTAGACCCGTTCTTTGGAATTTTGGTTGGGGCTTCGGATGACGAAGATGATGACGATGATGACCCAAGTGAATGGCTTTTTGACCTCCAGGAGCCAACGGGTGAGAAACCCTGAACCGAGATGTTTCAGTTGTTCTTTCTTATGTATCGTATGGTACATTTCTCTGTGGGCTACTCCTTCCTTTTCCCGTTTTTTCCTCAGGTCAATGTAACCCCAACCCTTGCCAAAATAATGGAGTCTGCGAGGAAAAAGGAAAGCGACAATTTAAATGTGACTGCCCAAACCATTTCAAGGGAAGACGCTGCGAGAGAGGTTAGAAGGCTTTTATTGTGTACGGTAAATGTGGTTTGCAAGAAATAAGCAATGAAAACACGATCAATGTTCCAGCACGAAAGTTTTGCACGCGAGGTCTCTGTGGCCGTGGTGAATGTGTATTGACTTCCACTCAACCTTTTTATGAGTGCAAATGCAAGCATCCCTTCCAGCCGCCACATTGTAAAACATGTAAGGAACCGTCACTCTATTCACTTACACCAATGGCTTGTTAAATTCGAGTACATAACGCTGGCTGCTTTTTCTACAGTTGCTCTTTGTGAGCCTAATCCATGTAAGAATGGTGGAAAGTGCATCAAGGATGGAGATGATTTTGACTGTGAGTGTCCTTCGGGATTCAGAGGTCGTTTCTGCCACGTTGGTAAGTGTCACAACAAAGCATAAAGTGACATTAAAGCTAATAATGACGTTGAAAGTACAGTAAAGTCTCGTTATATCGATATTCTCGGGAGTCTGAAAAAATATCGATATAACCGGACTATCGATATACAGTAAAGTCTCGTTATATCGATATTCAAGGGAGTCCGAAAAAATATCGATATAACCGGGACTATCGATATATCCGACCCTGTTTGCATGTAATTTTCTCCGTGCGTGCATAGAAATAGTATCGATATAACCGGGACTATCGATATATCCGATATCGATATAACGAGACTTTACTGTATCCGATCCTGCGGGCATGTAATTTTCTCCTTGAGTTCATAGAAATAGTATCGTAATAAGCAGTACTATCGATATAACCGATATCAATATAACGAGACTTTACAGTAGTTACATTTCAGATTCATTGTTGAATCTGGAGTGCAACTTATAGTGTGAATGTAAAAATGATTGATGTTTTGATTCTCAGGCCCAAATGACTGTTATGAGGATGATGGCGAGTCATATCGTGGCACCGTGAGCGAGACAATTACTGGCAACGAATGCCTCCATTGGAACTCTCACTTCATCCTGAAGAATGGAGTAGATCCTTTCAATTCCTTTGAGGACAGTGATGGCCTTGGCCCTCACAACTTCTGCAGGTTAACCTTTTCTGAAATTGATTCTGTTGAAAATATGTACTTCCTGGAAGCACCAAGGAGTGAAACCAAGTTCGGAATCATGCTGAGTTAAATGCCAAAGAGTACAAGTCAGTTTTCAGACAAGTTTTAAAGATGTTCAGTGGCAGGTCATTCCAGAGAGTTCGACCAGCAATGGAAAAGGCTTGATCACCTCTGACCCTACATTTAGTTTTCGGCACATCTAACAGTGTCTGGTCAGAAGACCTGAGGCGTCGAGACGGTGAGTCGGGGTGGATGAGCTCGGATGTGTAGGGAGGAGCCAGGCCATCAAAAAAATTTGAAGACAAATAATAAGATCTTGAAAAGAACTCTAAAACATATAGGGAGTCAGTAAAGGGATGCCAGAGTAGGAGTGAGTGTATGTGCTACCTCTTACGAGTACCAGTCAAGATGCTTCATGGAGGATTGGCTGTCTCCAAAGTGAAGCGCATTAAAGTAATCGAGCCAAGTTATGACAAACGCATGAATTCACGGTGCTCATGAGAAAGAGGTTTTATTCTAGCCAGGATGCTAAATCAGATGTTTTCTATGTCCCAGGAACCCAGATGGCGACTTGATGCCATGGTGTTTCTACAGAAAAAAGCAAAAGCTGCTGTGGAACTACTGTGATGTCAGTGACTGTTCTGAAGGTACGTAGACTTGAGTTGTTTGCACAAAATTAATTTTTCAGTGCATATAACACAAAAATAATACTTTTACTGTACTTCCTGAACGCTTAATTCCTCCGGGTCACACCAGAAGGAATAGCTCCTCCAACTTCTCCACCCCAACCACCTCCCCCAGCCCCTCCAGCTCCTCCTCAGCCTCCTGCTCCAAAACCCCAGCCAACAAAACCTGCCCCAGACGAAAAACCCATCCAGCCTCCGCAACCAAGTGACCCCAAACCTACTCCCACCTCTTCTGCAAAACTGTTCAACACTTGTGGGAAGCCTCAACCAAAGAAAGTCGTAACCCGAATTTTTGGGGGATTGAAGGTATCCCCTGGAGCATTACCTTGGCAGGTGTCGTTGCAAGTGAGACATACAAGAACCCATCGGCCCTACAAGCACATCTGTGGAGGTGTTCTCATTGACAGCTGCTGGGTACTGACAGCTGGACACTGCATGTAAGAGCAATTTTGACATGTGCATCTTTTTTAAAAACACTGTAAACATTCCAGATGTCATGGTTATGTGTTTGAACAGTGAGCAGGGAAATGACATGCAGGTTGTTATGGGACGACTTTCCCTGGACACCGATGAGCCCAGTGAGCAGATCATTAATGTTGAAGAGGCTATTGTGCATGAGAACTACAGGGAGACTCCAGTCTCAGTTCATAATGACATTGGTGAGCACTTTTTGATGGGACCTGCTGTCTCTACCAAATTCCTGTAGTTTGCAGTTAACCCACACCGATTTTTTTTAAATGGTGTTCAGCCTATCCAGGGCTGTTCATGGATTGTTTCGAAAACAACCTGCAACCCGTTTATTTAACTTATACATTCAGTTTCAAATAAAACGAGTGTTTTAGACTCATAGTTTATATGTTAAATGTAACCTAATGATATATACTACAATTGCATTTGTACAGCATTGCTACGACTGGCAGGCGTTGATGGTGTTTGTGCCAATGAGACGCAATTTGTGAAGGCAGCCTGTCTGCCTGAAGGGGAGTTCGCTGATGGGGAGGAATGTACTATTTCTGGATGGGGTGCCACTGAGGAATGTAAGTCGAATTTTCTTCAAGTTAAATGGTACAACCTATATTCTGCTTATGTTCGAATAATCGTGGTGGTTAAATTCAAAATGATTGTACACTTTAAAGCCAAACCATTGTCTTGTTCTGTTTCTACTTTCAGCCGACTATGGTTCGAACCATTTGCTGGAAGCTAATGTTCTGCTGATCAATCAAGCTAAATGCTCTGACAGCAACATTTATGGCGGAGTTTTGGATAACACCATGTTTTGTGCTGGCCATCTACAAGGAGGGATCGATTCCTGCCAGGTAAGTGAGGAGAAAATGAAACACTAATACTCATACAGTGATTGAGTCATTGAAATTGTTGGCCGTGGCTGAGGACGTTTGTTGTTTCAGGGTGATTCTGGAGGGCCGCTGACCTGTGAGCAGAACAATACTCATATCGTTTATGGTTTGGTGAGCTGGGGAGATCAATGTGGACAGAAAAATAAGCCAGGGGTGTATGCACGAGTCTCTCACTTCTTGGACTGGATCAAATCAAAGACTCAAGCGTCATCTTAATAAGAAGCATCTACTGTATTACTCCATCGATTAGAACTTGGAACCTGAACCTCACTCATTAGGAATTGGGTTTGGTTGTCATAGTTTTGACTGTGAATGTAATTATATATAACTCACTCATGTACTTATAAGGATGACATCTTGAAGTGTTCTGATCGCCTACACAACAGGTTGGATTAATTAACGCCTGGAACACAGCTTAACTTGTTTGGTTTAATTAACTGAAAATGACTTCAGGTCCAATTTGGTTATGTTCACACACGTAGGCATGAAAGATACATTTTATTCATTTGTACATGAACAAATGGGCACATTCAAAGTACAACTCAATAGGATACCATTTCTTATTTTCTCTTTCGAGATATCGAGATAAACAAGAAGACATCGTAAAGATGCAATGGGACACCTATATCTAGGCTTAACTAGGTAGATTTTTCATACAGGTCGCCATTGCGATGTAGACTGACATGTGACACCGTAGGTATGAATGACCTCGGTGTTGTGCTGTGCCGAGGGTCATGTGGAGAAAAGAACAAACAATGGACGAGTCATGAACTCTGTCAACTGCATGACAGTAGTTTTCCCCAGAAATGAATGGATTAAATATTTACAGTGTTCAGTGGTGTCATTTACTTTCTAACAGTGGTGGGCTGTCAGGCCCTGCAAGGTCTTCTCTGCTGGCCTAAAAATATCTGAATCACAGACTAATGTGAATTATATTTTGTCCATGAATTCTTATTAAATAATTCCAAATTGTCTTTCAGCTTCCTTTCATTGCTTTTCCCCTATTGTGCTGCTTCCAGATATGTGTTTTCGTATTTAAGCATTTAACCAATCACACACATTTCAGCCATCAGGGTCAGAAATCTACCGGGACGCCTTCACAATCAGTTCTGCAGGCCTCGGAGCATAACATCAATGTCGATGAAACTGTTGCTTTAACCAATCGGAGTTCGAGTTCGCAACCCGAGGCCTGCTGGAAGGCGCTGGAAAGGTCAGAGTTTTTGCAAACTATGATTGACTAGTCACATGATTGACTAGTTTATTGACTAGTATTGGCTCGTCACTAGCCAATCATAGTATCGCTAGCCGCTAGGTGATAAGAGCATACTGTCAAGAGCTAGCACACTGTATTTGTAGCAAGTTGCATAAGAAAATGAATGTTTATGTTGATTTAATAGTAGTTTTGTCAACCTACAATGGCTTAAGGAGAACAAGAAAAGGATTTGGTTGCAGATATACTGTTAGAGCCATTTTCAAGACGGACTTTTCAAGAATAAATGGACATCATTAAGAAAAGTTGGACAGCTCCAAAGCTAGCAAAAATAGCAAATAATATTGCAATGTTATGAGGTTATCATGAATCCACACGTTCATAGTAAAAATGAAAACAGTTTAATGACATTATTTCTTACATTTCTTCAAATCACAAGTTCTTTCCTGGCCATTGGTACCCTCTAGTGCACAGGTGTCAAAGTCAAGGCCCGCGGGCCAAATCCGGCCCGCCACATCATTTTTTTTCGGCCCGCGAAAGCAAATCAAACTTGTTAAATTCTATGATGATTGCTAAAATCTGAGCCAAAATTTCATATTTTTGGATGTCAACCACAATAAAAGTCATTATTCTTGACTTCAGATTTGAAAACGAGTTATTCATTAATTTGCTGTGTGCTCTACATGTAATATTTGAAGGGATTTAAACATTCTAATGGGTTCCCCAAATTCATAACGGCCCTCGAGAGGAAACCATAACTACAATGTGGCCCGCGGCAAAAAATGACTTTGACACCCCTGCTCTAGTGGATGTGTAGTAAATCAGACCATATTCGCAGGTGTAGCACTACTGAAGGCCTAGGTCGGAGTGACATGCACAGCCTGCCACTCATTTCTAATCATGTCAAACACCAAAATCAAACACACAAACTTAATACTCATATTATACCAGACTCAATTATATCCAACAAATAACATCCTTTTTGGATTGTAAGTATGACGTGGTAAAATCACTCATCACATCCATCTGTGCGAATGGTCCAATCCCAAGGATCCTTGATCCAAAACATGGTCAAAGGCTGCCCGTTCAGGCCATTAACATCAATACAGGGGTTAAACATTGGGAACATGGGCTCTTTGGACTCCACACAGAAAGAGTGAAGCAGACTCATGGTATCTGCATTATAGAACGACAGCTCCCCCTTGGGAAGATTTGCCAGTATTCCCAATTTTCTGACTTTGTTCCCAACTTGTAGTTGCTTCTCCTGTGTGTCGTGGCACGCCATGTACTGTCCATCACCGTGGTAGATACACCAGGAAGTCTTATTCACACCCAGACCAGAAGGCCTCAGACTCAGACCAACATCTCCATTGACTGCACCGGTAGTCACACCGATCAGCCAATATGGTTTGTCCTGTACGATGACTTCCCAGTAGTGTCGGCCAGTCGTAAAACTCTTCTTAGCCAAGACACTGTATTGGGAATCATATGGATGAATGAGAGGAGAACCACTGTCAGGTTGAACTCCCCAGCACACTTGCCTCCCATCCTGGGACACCTCCAACTTTGGATGGGCTGTTTTGAAATCGAGTGCAGGGCAACTTAGATCTGAAAGGACAAACACAATCATTCAGAACATATGTTGATTTTTAAGAATTTTAAATCATATCTTCATCATTTCCCTTTGGTTTATCCTGTTTGGAGTCAGTGCGGTATGCGGTTTCTTCTTGAAGACTCATGGCTTCCCTCTGGTTCCATATCTATCAACCTTTTCTTGTGTCTTCCAAGCTATCTTGCCTGAAATCTCCATTGTTGTCTTTGTTTTCACAATATACTCATAATACAGTGAGACCTCAACTTACGAACTTAATTGGTTCCCAGACAGTGTAAGGCGAAAAGTGTTTATCTCAAAAAAATGATGAACGTGTTGCTCCAAAAAATAACTCCACCATTTTTTTATTGCTTTCATAAAACCTCCCATTGTTTTTTTCAGTTACATTGAGCTGTACATCATGTCTGGTCTCACCTTTGCTACCAAAAGTGGCATAATTTAGATTTCATTCAAAAAACTGAGAAAAAGCACGCCTCAAAATTGAAGCGGATTTATGTGGGACAGGAGATGTGAGGCAATCTCTTTTCGCCAATGGATGCTACAGCTTTGCTTTCAACATTTAGCTTGTAGTAGACGTGCACATTCCACCATGACGTCCCTGATCCACTGCTGAAAAGGATGCTTTGATCCTCTCCTCTTTCATCTAGAACTGCTATATGTCACAAAGACAGTACAGCAAGTGATGAAGAATGAATGACTGTGTTTTCGTGTTGTCATATTATTTGTTATTTAGTTTTTTTTGTTTGTTTGTTTGTTTTTACTTCAAGATGGCGCCGCGAGAGTGGCTAGTGGCTGCCTTTCCAGCAGCTCCTGTATTTTGTTTTTCTACTTCTTTCTTTCCTTTCCTCTTCCTTTCAGAACTTTGCTGCTGTGTTACTTCCGGGCAGAGCGAACGCTGGCGCAAATGGCTGTCGCTGCTCACCCGCACATAAAAAAAATCCCGTGACTGTAAAGTGTCCTTAAGAGTTTTGAAAGGATTATTATTATTATAAAATGATATTATTATAAATGATAGATATAATATATATGAAAAAAATGAAATTAATGATTTGAATTATAAATGATTATTATTATTTTATTTTTTTTTTCAAAATTCGAACAAAATCCTCCACGTGTGATACCATGTGACAATCAAACATGAATTTATTGGATTGGATTGGATATGCCTTTATTAGTCTCACAGTGGAGAAATTTACATTTCACAGCAGCAAAGTGATGAAAGGAATGAAAGTAGAAAAACGAAATACATGAGCTACTGGAAAGGCAGCCACTCTCGCGGCGCCGTCTTCAAGTCAAAAGAACAAAAAAAAACTAAATAACAAATAATATGACAGCATAGAGACAATATGACAAAACAAAGACACAGAGAGACATTAATTCTTCAGGACTTGCTGTACCCTCTTTGTGATGACATGAAACAGTTCTAGATGAAAGAGGAGAGGATCAAAGCCTCTTTCCACCAGTGGATCAGGGACATCATGGTGGAATGTGCATGTCAACTACAAGCTAAATGTTGAAAGCAAACACGCAGCTGTAGCATCCATTGACGAAAAGAGATTGTCTCACATCTCCTGTTCCACATAAATTTGCTTCAATTCCAAGCCGCAACAGTTCCACATACGCATCGGCGCTTTGCGCTGACGCTCCTTTCTTCTTCAGACTCCTCATTAGAATGGAGCATGCTATATTATGTTTTATAGCGTGGCAGACTGGTAGTGCCGTGGTTAGCATGTCGACTTCACAGTGCAGAGGTCTTGGGTTCAATGGATTATGGACGTCGAAATAACATTGGCTGTTTAGTCGAAAATATTCTACAAAGTCTTCCAGCGTGTGTCAGATTTAGGACGCTCCAATGGAAAAGATAATTTTACTTACAGGACCACATTCGAGGAAAGTGCTGCGACAGAGCCACTGACAGATCATCCACCAGTTTCTCTACTGTTCTCATCTTGTCAAGCTCACACAGGTCTTTGTCTATTTTCTGAATGGGTGCCAATCCTGGAGGGTCACTACAATCAAACAGAAAGCACACGTCAAAAAGACATCCATCAATTATGACAATGAATGACAAATGTACTAACCACATATTCTGAGCTGTGATTTGCTGTTAACAGAAAATAAAACTAGGTCATCTACTCGAAGTGTGTCCATGACATTGAAGCAAACGATCGTTCCACCTTACCTGTATGAAGCTCAAGTCATGTGTTTCTTGTAAGAGTAGTTTACTGGAAACTCTGAGTTTGTCTATCTCCTTGATGCGAGCATCTACGATTTCTCTTTGCGCTTCTAGCCACTCGCTCATGCATTCTTCTTCTGCATCAATGATCTGCATCATTAGACGCTCGTCGCCATCCAGCACAACGCGGATCCTGTTATACTTGTCTGAGATTCTCTCTCGGAAATCCATTGCAGACATCTAAAAAGTATTTTTTAATGATATAACATGCTAAAATATCAATTCAAATATTTATTTTTTACAGATGACGGCTGAAGAAACCTATTCATCGAATATTTATTTTACAATGACCGTACCACTGTTTGCGTATACATGAACTCCAAGTCTTTAATAGCGTTCTCTGCGTCACATCTCATCTCCAGTAGTTGTTTCACAGTTGTCTCCAACATGCTCTAAAACAAACACACAAATCGTTCTTTTGCGTGGAATCCTGGCATAGAAATATTTGACGCAATTCCATTATTTCATTACCTTTAGATCTGTGCAGGCGTCGTGTAGCAGTGCTGCTTTGTGATTCTTGTGTGCACCAACCAGGACACACAAACAGCAAACAGGGACTCTCTCCTCCAAGCAAAAGAACTTCAGCTCATCACGGTGCTCCTTGCATTTTAAAGACAGCAGATCTGGCGTCACATCCACCACGGTGTGCTCCCTCAATACAGATCTTTCCTGGTGCAACAACGCGTGGGCCTGGCACAAAGAGGCGTCACAGGTCAGGCAGGTCCTAATAGCTTCTGATGGCGTCTCAATACAGTGGTCGCAGTGGATCACTGATGAAGATTCGGTTTTTGACTGTAGCGCCAACGTTGATGATTGGATAAAGAACTCATTCACTTTGCTTTGTAGGCTTGCATCTATCTCCAGGGTGATGTTGGATGGTAGCAGGATTTGACACTCTGGGCAGAAAAAAGGACCCTCTTCACAGACAGCCTGGATGCAGGTCAGACAAAAGTTATGTCTGCATGGAAGTGTGACAGGATCTGTGAAAAAATCCTGGCAAGCAGGACACTTTAGAGTTTCTTCGACAGTCCCCATAGCTCCACTTGGATGTGCTATGGTGGCTCAGTGAGAATGCCCGGTGCTACATGTCCTGCTCATTAATGTTTCACAGACCTCTTTCTTCATGCACAGCCAATCACATGCACCAGTATCACATTACGAAACATGTACTGATATTTGTTCGTGTGTGTACATGCACAAACATCATGAATATTGTGTACAAATCATCAATTTTCATCAATCAAATTACTGTACGTTGAATGTGTATTATACTGTATTATTCAAGTTTCAAATGTAAATATACGTCTGGACACAATACGTCTGTGTAAGCTCTCAGTCGTACAGGAGTGATCCATCGATGAGAAGGTTTCTTCAGCCGTCATCTGTACAAAAGTGAAGGTTTCGGACGTTTCGCCTCCTATCCAAGAGGCTTCGTCAGCGAACTAAAGTCTGCCTGGTCGTATCGGCCCCATTTATATATCCCTAATGTCCAGACATGGTGGCGCCGGACACAGCTATGATAGGTCCCTACTCTCAGATGGGGGGGGGGGGGGGCAGAGGACCCCTCCCTGTGGCCCCACTGATTGTTCCTACATTCCTGACTAACGACTGGCCTATTACCCCCACTCCCACCGGTATCACCTCATCAGCATTGTGAAAGTTGCCTAACCTGTTTTGCCTAAGCAGGCTATTGTATGAACGATCCAAATTGAACCTCACCCCACCAGACTGGTTTAATGAAGGATCTTTTTGTTTTATAAGAATCGCTTCTTTTACCCCCCTTTTCAAACCATCTATGTTCTTTCGCTAAGATTTTAACCTCATTGTCATCAAATGAGTGGTTGCTAGCTTTTAGGTGCAAATGTACTGCCGATTGAGGTCCACTTATATTATCCCTGCGATGTTGATAAAGTATTTTTTTGAGAATTTGTTGAGTCTCCCCAATGTACTGCTCTTTACAATTTTCATTCTTACAATGTATGGAATAAACTACATTACTTTGTTTTTCATTTGGTAGCCTATCTTTTGGATGCACTAATTTTTGCCTTAACGTGTTTATCGGTTTGAAAATGGTCTGGACACAATACATTTATGTGAGTATATATATGGTAACATCAAGTAATTTGTGTTTTCTGGGACACTTACGTGATAAAATTCAGTTGCTGTTAAAGATTGCCATCGTTGCGTCATTTTCCGTCAACAATTTTGCGTACGCTAAAAAGACTCGCAAATGATCGTTGTGAATTGCAGTCCCGTCGCTCTAACCGTGAACGTAGGCTGTGGATGTGGCAGCAAAGTGCCGCCAGCTGATTACGTGTCTTTACTCCACAAGTTTTCCCACGTGTATTTAGGCTAGCTTTCTTGATTTTGATTCTTGAGAGGTAAGGATTGACGCATTTATTTTTTTCTCCCCTGACTTTCTTGCTCTATTCTTGTATCGGCAAAATAACTTGTTAAGCTAATGCTAAGCTAGCGACTATGGAAAGCTTTGCATGTTAAAAATAGTGTGACATGCAAGCTTGCAATAAAGACGCTGCTTCTGTTTTGCACCAATAGATGTATTCCTTTGAACAGCACCCATTGTTTGGATATTTTAATTCAATATGTTTTGTTTGCTTTATCAGCCCATCAACATCCTGATTAGTATGTCACTGTCAACTTCTTTTTGTCAAGTTCAAGCAGCATCACTGTTGTTGAGATAAAAAAAAAAAAACAAATTATTCTGTCTGTACTCAGACTTTCCCGAAAAGTATTTAACCAAGTAAGCCACGTGTCCTGTATTAAATGTGCATTTCTCTGTTTCTCACACTTAATTTTAGGTTTTGTTGCCATGTTTGCCAGACTGCACTTGTGCTCTCATTTGCCACCCAGAATACGGCAAGTGAAGGTCAATCCTGCCTCTATAAGAACATTTTCTCAAGCCAAGTGTAAGTAACACAAATCTTGTGTCGTTGATAAAATACTTGGTTGCATTTTCATTGACAGCAACCATAGGACCTGCACAATATTATAGTTTTTTTTTTACTTGTTAGCAAGTCGTATGGCCAAAATATAATATGTTTGTGTACGCCTAATTTAATTTATGATACGTGCTGATATTTTTTCTGATGTGCACTTCACTCTAAAGAGAGCACAGAGATGAAACGGAACATTGCAACCAGTTTTATTTGACTATAAACATGTTAGAATCAAAAACCTTCTGTACTTTTGACATTCAAAATTGGAAGCCGGTATGAACTCTCATACATGAAAGACCCAATCAATTGGAGTTACAGTGATTCAATGCAAACATAGTGTTTTCAATTATATTTCTGTCAAAGAATTCGGCGAACAAAAGCAAATAAATGGAATCACAAATGTTTATTTTCCATCATAGGGATCTAATTTAAGCTGCCAATATTCACACTTATTTTACTCATGAATTGAAGTCGTTCATTCAACCTTTTACTCGCTCAAAGATTACCAGTACACCATGAACTATTTCATTCCTGTAATGTACTTACTGTTGCGTTAATGTTGTTCTTCTAACAAATTCTAACACTTACAGTCTCACACCCTCGCTCCCAAGGCAAGTCTTTTGCCCATCGGAGTGAGTTGAAGCAAGCCAAACGCATAGTGGTCAAACTCGGGAGTGCCGTGGTAACACGGGGAGATGAGTGCGGCCTGGCGTTGGGGCGACTGGCCTCCATTGTGGAGCAGGTAAAGCACTATTTAACTCATTGATCCCTAAAGAGTTAATTTTGTTCAAGACTCATTATAATTCTTGTATTGTGTCAGGTGGCCATGCTGCAGAATCAAGGGAGGGAGATGATGATTGTCACCAGTGGCGCTGTGGCATTTGGGAAGCAGAGATTAAGACATGAAATCCTGCTCTCTCAAAGTGTCAGACAAGCTTTGCATTCGGGCCAGAACCAGTTGAAGGAAATGGTGATCGATAATTTTTTTGGTTGGATCTGCGTGTGCTCATTAGAAGATAAATCATGCTTACACGTGTGACTTTTTTTCCAGGCTATTCCAGTTTTGGAGGCAAGAGCATGTGCAGCTGCTGGACAGAGCGGTCTGATGGCGTTGTATGAAGCTATGTTTACTCAGTATAGCATCTGCACTGCACAAGTATGCACCTCTTTTTTTATTCCTGAAAGCAGTTTGAAAGTGACTGTCACTAAAGGCTTTGTAACGTGTGTGCACTTCTGCAGATTTTAGTCACAAACTTGGATTTTCATGACGAGCAGAAGCGGCGCAACCTTAACAGCACTCTCCTGGAACTTCTGCGGATGAACATTGTCCCCATCATTAACACCAATGATGCTGTTGTGCCCCCTCCGGTTCCCAGCAGTGACCTACAGGGAGTTAATGTGGGTACTGTGTGAAGGATGTGCTCGGAATGCTCAGTGTGGTTCAGGTTGTGTGTGTCGGGATGTCCTAACCTTCCATTAATTACCTTTCGGCGCATTGCAACATTCATTTCTGAGGCGGATGCGTTTTAATTTCTTTCCCTCGGGGATTCTATTCATGTGTTTACCCAGTACTTTGGTGATATTTATGTCATGTTCCCTTCAAACCACATGGTAAACATTCCCACTTACCTCAAAAGAGGTGAAATTCTAACCACCTCATAGGATTTTTTTGATGTATCGTACATCATCGCCTTTTTTTTTCCTAAACTACATTTTCAACTTATAGTCCGATTTTTTTTTTTTTCTGATGGCTTGACTAAACTGATTTTATATCTTTCAGGTAATAAGCATCAAAGATAATGACAGCTTATCTGCCCGTCTGGCTGTTGAAATGAAAGTGGACCTCCTGATTGCTCTCTCAGATGTTCAAGGTGCAGAATGATCAGATTCTTGATTTGAATTCATAGTGAACTCATTCACCGCCATTCACGAATGTATTCCGGAATTGTGAATATAACATACAGCGCCATTCCTGAATTAGTTCGTTTTTTTTTTAAATGCTTGGGTGCCGATGAAGCACTGGCCATGGCCTCTGGCAATGTTTTTCTTTTCCGCAAGGGGGCAGCATTTCCCCCTTTTCCGTGTTGGTTACATTACCGCTACAGCTCACCTTCCACCTTTTTCTTCCACAGGCCTATATGACAATCCACCTGGGACAGATGATGCTAAACTCATTGATATCTTCTATCCCGGAGACCAACAATCAGTCACTTATGGAACCAAGTCTCGAGTTGGCATTGGTGGCATGGAAGCCAAGGTTGATGCAACACACACAATGCTTCATCACAAATTGTATGCAATTAAATAAAGGAGGGCTCTTGACTAAATCCCACCATTTTTTCCTTATACAGGTTAAAGCAGCATTGTGGGCACTACAAGGTGGGTCGTCTGTGGTCATTGCCAACGGCACAGACCCCAAAGTCACAGGCCATGTTATCACTGACATTGTGGAGGGGAAGAAAGTCGGTACCTTTTTCTCTGAAGTCAAACCAGCAGGTGCTTTGAACTAAATACTTCTGGAAATTGTTCATGATTCTGCATTTTAATCATGAGCGATTTCATAATTTGTGGTTTCTATTCTTGACACCATCAGGTCCCACTGTGGAGCAACAGACAGAGATGGCTCGTAATGCTGGAAGAACTCTGGCTTCACTGCTGCCAGAGCAGGTGAAGTTCTCCTTTACTCATTAATTTAATGCTTAAAATCCAATTTAGCTATTAAAGGACAACAAACGTTACTTTTTTTGTTTCCTAACTGACATCACATCAGAAAAACGTTTTATAGCATCTAAAATACCCAAAACACGCAGTATGATATTTTTATTCAAATGCAAAACACCAATAAAAATGACTTAAAGTGTCCAAAATCTGCAAAAAAATTGAGCTGCGAATTGGACATTTTCAGAAAGTCTCGCCCCTAGTTCGTGACGTCACGCCAAGACGTCTTGCATTTCTGGAGAATCAAAACAATGGCTTCAGATTCGGAGAATATGCTTTCTTGTTACACATCCAGTTATGAATATGATTCAAATAGTTCTGAAGAGGAAAGCATACATGTTTGCAATCGATTAAATAATTTATTCTGTGCCATTTTGAGGCAACATTGGGGGGAATGTCTCACCCAAATTCCTGTGAGGAATGAATCAGCCCATTTCCACAGGGTGATAAATTCCTTACATGGAGCTTGGACGCCCTCTTCTGGCTCTTTCTGGTGCAACACGAGGTTTTCAGACCAAACAAGCATTGACGTGATGGACGGACTGCTACAATGTGTCCTTTTTTCGGTCAGGGGCGTTCATTCAGTGACATCACGTACGGACTCGTCACCAACTCAAAAACGAGACTTATATTATAACTAATATTCGGCACGAGTCTTAAACGTAAAATATAGCTATATGCGGTGGAATCTTTGTAAAATACGCTCAGTAGAAGTCATTTGAAGCCATTTACAAATTATGGGCACAACTTGTCCAGAGACGTCGGTTGTCCTTTAAGAACATGGCATGGCATTGAGCGCATCTATGAGAAATTATTGTCGATTTGATATCTTTTGGGATACTTATGAACAAAGCAAAGAACCCCAAAACCTGTGCTACTACAGTGGAACCCCAGTTCACAAATGTAATTCATGATGAAACTCTGGGAATAGAATCAGTTTTTCACATTTTAAAAAATGGTTCCATCCGAAGGTACAGTGATACCTCATCTTATGAACTTACTTACCCACCTATTTAAACACCTATTTAAAATTGCATTTTCTGTGTAGCTTTATCTCTTGTTTCTATTTATAATTGTACTTTTATGGGAACCTGGGAACGGATTATTCTTATTTTTAATGGTTTCTTGGGGAAATAAATGTTTGGCAGACGAACTTTTCGCCTTACACACACAGTACAGTTTATTTGTTTAATTCCAATACAATAGCACATTTATTATGCATAAAATAAGATATATTTTGTGTAGTTTTAATGCTTATTTAGTAGAATATTATTATTAAATGAGTCCAAACATTAACTAATTTAACACAACAAGATAAGTCAGCTAATCAAAAACAACAAGCTAAATCAGCTAATAATAATAGCACAAAATAAATCTTTCATGTATATGTTTCTAAATTGGATATTTGGGTGCCATTTTTTTAAAAAAAATCAATAATTCTTGTAGCATCAAAGTGGTTTCACCTCATATACACATTGTGCACATCTTATTCGTTTTAGAGAGGAGAAATAATCTGCAGTCTTTCTGAGTTGCTGACAGAGAAGAAGGAAGAGATTCTCAGTGCCAACAAGAGAGATATGGAGATGGCAACAACATCAGGTAAACATGACAAACTGGTAACATTAATGACTAAAATCCACCTTTACGTGTGTTCCACAAACTTATACTGTAGATGTGTCAGTTTGTGAAACTCATTCAAACTCTTCTGTTATGGTATGAATAAGTGTGTGATTAGATTGCACATAATGAGAAATAAATAAATAAAAATCTCCACATGAATCGAGGAAATCTGGTATTTTAAAATGATTCCCCTCGTGTGTTCACCGGAATTCTTCACAGGCCGTTTCTCCCAGGCTCTGATCGACCGGTTGAGTCTGTCAACAGCTAAACTTAACAGCCTCGCCATCGGCTTGCGTCAACTGGCTGCGTCCTCGAGGGATAGTGTGGGGCGGGTACTGCGGAGGACCAGAATTGCACACAACTTGGAGTTGGAGCAGATCACTGTCCCCATTGGTGTCCTACTGGTCATCTTTGAGTCACGTCCTGACTGTCTCCCACAAGTAATTAGCTCTTGAGTCTTTGATTGCTCACGATTCTGAATGTTGATGATTTGTAATGTGTGTTTCAGGTTTCAGCTTTGGCTATTGCAAGCGGCAATGCTTTGCTGCTGAAGGGAGGCAAGGAAGCTTCCAACACCAACAGAATTCTGCATCAACTCACGCAAGAAGCACTTTCCATTCATGGAGTGGCTGATGCTATTCAACTGGTAAGATTGAATGGGTTGAATGATATAAATGCTGAATTCTATAAAAGATCTTCTTGCTTTCATTCAGGTTAGCACACGAGAAGAAGTTGAAGATTTATGCAGGCTGAATAAGATCATTGACTTGATCATTCCGAGAGGGTCTTCCCAATTGGTGCGGGACATCCAAAGAGCAGCAAAGGGTATTCCTGTACTAGGTCACAGCGAGGGTGTCTGTCATGTCTACATTGACAGTGAAGCAAGCATTGATAAAGCTATTGACATTGGTATGTACCCCGTTTTTGTGTCTGAATAGTCACTATTTTAGTTATGGTTAGCTGGCTTTTAAGGCTTGTGTGTGTCATATTGTATCGCATAGTGTTTTCCAACCTCAGCGGCATGGATTGGATTTACCTTCATTAGTCTCGTAGTGGAGAAAATGACGTACAGTGATACCTTGGCTTACGAACTTAATTGGTTCCCAGGGTGTGTAAGGCGAAAAGTGTGTATCCCAAAAATTAATTTCCCATAGGAAACCATTAAAATTCTCGTTTTAATGGTTTCCTATGGGAAATTAATTAATCCGTTCCCAGGTCCCCATAAAACATAATTTTCTAAGCCTTAAAACTACATAAAATATACCTTATTTAATGTATGATAAATGTGCTATGGTATTATAATTAAAGAAATAAATTGTAATGTATAATAAAGTCATTTTATTTACCTTTGTGATGGTTGTTGATGGCTTGATGGAATGGAGTGGCCGGTTTCATCAGCATTAAACACTGGATGAGGAACGTAACCTTCTTTCACCATCTTGAGGAATGATCCATTGTAGATGCTTTCTCTGTGATAATTGTATCTAGTTCCTCATCAATTGTGTTCTGTTTAGCTGGGTTGATAGCTTTTTGCATCAAGTGTACAGATGGCTTGATGGGATATTTTAACCTTCCAGTCTACACTCTGCCTTAGAACTATCAAAGTTGAAACTCTCTCGCTGCCGTCTGCCTGTCTCTTTAATGTTTAAACCACCCCGCCTCACTGCTGCGTTCTTGACCAATCACGTGGCTTTACCCGAAGACTGGGGGCGGGGAAAAGAGGACAAAATACAGTCGGATGCCATTTTGTTGTTAGAAGAACGGGCTTGTTCGCGAACGACACATCACTCATTGAGGCAGCTCCGTGTACGAAAAAAGTTTGTATGCCAAGGTAAAATTTTCATAAATGTAACGTTCGTAAACCGAAAAGTTCGTAAGCCAAGGGGTTCGTAACCGAGGTATCACACCAGCAAAGTTATTAAAGGAAGATGAAATGGGATCTTGAAGTGTTTGTCAACAAATGTATATTTGTACACGTATGCATTTGATTCCAGTCCGAGACTCTAAATGTGACTACCCGGCGGCCTGCAACGCCATGGAAACCCTCCTCATCCATAGAGACTTATTGCGAACTCCGATATTTGACCAGATCATCGATATGCTAAGGACAGAACATGTAAGATAAGTGTTCATTCATTTTACCATATTTAAAAGAATTTCTCTGATTTCCCCATGTTCATTTCTTCAGGTAAAGATACACGCTGGTCCCCGGTTTGCATCGTTTTTAACATTCAGCCCATCTGAGGTGAAATCCCTGCGGACGGAGTATGGGGATTTAGAGTGCTGTATCGAAGTGGTGGACAGTATGCAGGATGCTGTGGACCATATCCATAAATACGGCAGCTCCCACACTGATGTCATTGTGACAGAAAATGAAGAGACAGCTGAACAGTTCCTACAACAAGTGGATAGTGCTTGCGTATTTTTCAACTCAAGCTCTCGCTTTGCTGATGGCTACCGCTTTGGTCTAGGTATTGATTTAACATTATAATGAAATCTTTTTCAACAAAATAGTGAAAGTCAAATTGGGTATTTATATTTCCAGGTGCCGAGGTGGGGATTAGCACAGCACGCATCCATGCCAGAGGTCCAGTGGGTTTAGAGGGACTACTGACCACCAAATGGGTCCTTCGAGGCGAAGGCCATACTGTGGCTGACTTTTCTGAGCAAGGAAGTATGAAATACCTTCATGAAAACATCCCCGTTCCCCAGGGGAGCTTCATTTAGGATCAGGCCCAAAGTCATCAATGACTCAAGATTGCAAATAACAGCCGCATCCTAAGGTTTGCGCCTGTAAATAGCACTTAGCCGCTACCACTTCATTTCTTGTAAAATAAGTGTTTAACAGAACAAAGGCTCCTTATATCAAAGAATGGATTTTTAAAACATGCACTGTTTTGAATTCAAATAAATGATGACCAAAAATGCAGTAAACATCCGGCAATTTATATTTTTTCACAGTGATGAAAAGGTTATCACTGACACAGTGGGGATTTTTAACTTATTTTTCTACAAACGCTCTCATTGCATTTTGGAATTTACTGCTTTTACAGATCTGTGTTGTACATTTATTTAGCGGCCTATCTTCCTGTTACCAATTATTTGAATAAATACCTACAATGGTAATGTGATGGATTTATCCTTGTGTTTTATGGCTATTGGTTATTGTATTTCTTCTTTCCCATTTCACACAAATCAGACTATAGTCATTACACATGGCAAAACAGTTGCGGTTATTCCTGCATTTTATATGTAAAGTGGTGTGAAATTACAGTGTAGGCTTCAAGTACATACATCTAAAATTACAACCACTGTGTTACGGTACTCGGGAAGTATATTTTTCAGTTGCTACTCCTTTGAAGGCCTGAGTATTTATTTTTCTGATGATCTTAAATTTGATTAAACATATCTGTAACTTCTGTTCCTTGCAATACAAAATCGGCTGGTTACCTTTCTCCACCTTTATGGATGATGACAAACAAAATGCAATAAAATATATACATAGAGAGAGGTAAATGCTACAGTGAATGTGGTTATGATTGAGATCTTGTAAAGTAAAACTTGTACTTGTAAAAACTTGGACTTGTAAAGTAAAAAAAACAACAGTATCATGAACATGGAACAACATTGTCTCCCTTTTAGCATCTTAATAAGATAAGAAAGTAGCCATCTTATGGTGTTCAAAAATTCTTAATTTAGTCTGAAGAAAAATACATACAGGTAATTTGCAATTTTTGTTGGCTCACGCCTGTCATGTCAGTACGGTCCTGATTATTCTGTCGGAGTTTAGCTTGCAGCAAAGCAGGACCATAGTCATTTTTTCTTCCTTTTTGGTAAAAAAACTGCAAAATAATAAAAGTGCGTGCAACACACCTTCCTGTTGTGACAAATTATTGGATTGGATTGGATTGGATATGCCTTTATTAGTCTCACAGTGGAGAAATTTACATTTCACAGCAGCAAAATTATCAAGACAGTTTTCCTTTTTCACATCAAATTACGTTCAAGTGGCATTCATTCTGTGCACCAACACTTTAAAAAAAGACTTTTAAAAATCAATACTTAAAATGTTTTTCACCACAGTGTTTTTACACAATTACCTGTACTTGTACTTAAATACGAGACTCAGTACTGTATTGTGACTTGTGTGTCTGTTTACATTTCTCGAAGAGGAAGCAACCCTCAGTCGCTTGTTAATGACGTCACGTGCGCGTGGCGATATAAATTCGAAACGCGATTAAAATATTGAAATCTAAACCGCCATTATTTATTTTACAACAAACATACTACTTAACCAAAATAAAAGTTGTTTCATTTTTTTGCCAGCACGGTAAAGCATCTTTGAACTGTTGTTGCAGTATCAATAAAGTTTTTCCCCCTTGCACCACTATAGTGAGCAATCATACTTGTCTGATCGGCGATTCACCCCTCACCCACTCTCATCTGTCATCGGTTTTTGGACTCAACATGGCTGGGAACAGTTGCTATACGATTGTAGAATATTTGGGTGGGGACGACGGTTACCGCTGTGGTTACTGCAAAAGTGAAAAAGGAAATCGTTCTCATGGTAAGTGTTGAATCAGAGATCCCAGTCTATAAATTACCATTCGAACATACTGACTCTTCATGTCATCTTCTTTTCGCAATAGATGTTATCAGACATTAAAATGCGATCAGGATATTTTAAATGGAAATCACTGTATTAACAAGCGTTGGTTGGGCCCGACTGTGAAGGTTATTTTAGCCTTTCTTCTCTCTTAGCATAACGTTTTTAATTCGATCCCGAAAACGGGATTCAAGGTGCACCGGGAAAATGTGAGCTGCATCAAATCAGTACAATCTTTGTGTACAATGTTGATTTGGCAGCGACGCTTTCGTTTCCTCACGATAAACGGTGAAACATGAGCAGTTAGAGTGACATGTTGTGTTACCAACTAGCATCGAGCTATCAACTGCTCGCACCATTTAGAAATATGTTTCCGCCGGTGAAGCACTCTGACCAGTGTATGCCTTCCAAGCTTTGTGATAGTTCAGAGTTTCAGTAAGATTTGTTTACCATGCAGAGTCTTGTCTTTCCTGACTACTGTACTTGTTTCAAAGTAAGCTTTCCGGCACAGTACATGAATGTGCAGTATTAATCCGTTGACGTGCCTGCACCTCTGGCCCAAATTATAGTTGCCTGCATCAGAGTGACGTCATATGGGTAAATTCAATTCATTCGAGGACAGTGGGCAAATTAATGGATTACAGAATTATTGTTCATAAAAGCGAACCTCATGAAAAATACATAACTTGTTCAAGCAGTGATTTCAAATATATATTTTCATTAACATCGTGCTTGTTTTCGGCAGCATAGAGATGGGGTGGTTTATACACGCTGCACTAGTATCGTCGTCAAAAAAAACTAAGTGGCACTATACTGTTCCATTTTGGCTACTGTTGAAAAAAACAGGTAATCTTTTTCGATATGCCTGTAATTTATCCTGAATATGTTGTGTTATTTCCTTTTATGCAAATAAATGGGTCTCATAGAAGACTGAACTTACATAATGGGAACAGCCTAAATTGTTCAGGGATGGAAAAGTTATGTGCTAAAAATGTTATCAGTCACTACCATTTTCAATGAAGAAAATATTGGGTGCATATAACATGTCAATTGTGTAACCTAATTATTATATAAAATTGCTGTAGATTAGATGTAGTATACAGTAATGTGCTGGTCAATGTAGCTATCAAGATGTGTGTTTATAATTTTAGCAGACACGGTCAGAGGTTGCGAAGGGATCTTTGCCCGCAGTCTTGGGAACCGGGAAGGAAGATCCTGTTTATACAGTTAATAAATATACATGTTTTTATTGGGGGATGATGAGAATATTTCTTTGCTAGATGACAAAATACACTGCATATGCCACCATGGAAGACTTGAGGGATACAAAGTAATTCATTGTCGTAATGTACCGAAAATACACTTCTATTTTATTTGGATTGTTCTGATTTTTGAAAAAGTCATGACGTTTTTTTCCCAAGATTTCATTCATTTGAATACATAGTGGTAAATGACGACTGCCATATTACCATATTTTAATCATGCACAACCGACATGCAGTACAAATTAGAGCTATAAATCTAAAGATTTAGGAATTGGGAATAGCATACATAACTATTCTCATATTATTCCCTTGGCTCTGTTGTAAAATAATCCTATTATGTACTTGACCAATGTTACGTGATGATCAATTTGTATCAATGTGTATGTGGACCTGTTGCGGATTGGATTTGAAGCAGATTTAAGTGGGACAGATGTGAGGCAGTGTCTTTTCATCAATGGACACGACAGCTTTGTGTTTGCTTTCAACATTTAGCTTGTAGCAGACGTTCACTATGACGTCCCTGATCCACTCCTAAAGAGGACGCTTTGATCCTCTCCTCTTTCAACTAGAATTGCTTCATACAACAAAGAGGGTGCAGAAAATGCTTACGATTGAATGACTATCTGTGTCTTTTGTGTTATGTCACATTATCTGTTGTTTAGTTTTTTGTTGTTGTTTTGACTTGATGGCGCCGCAAGAGTGGCTGCCTTTACAGCAGCTCCTGTTTTTTTGTTTTTCTACTTATTCCTTTCATTTACTCTTCCTTTATTAACTTTGCTGCTGTGAAATGCAAATGTCTCCACTGCAAAGCTAATACAATCCAATTTTTGCTTCAGGTATGTGGTCTCACACCATGACAGTCCAAGACTACCAAGACCTTATAGACAGAGGATGGAGGAGGTACAAAGCAAAGTCTTTCTGCTTTTCAACCAATTTCAACCATAAATAATCGCACACTTCTACTGTTCTATAGTTTTATCCAAACTTCACACGTATTTTTGTTTTCAATAGAAGTGGAAAATATGTTTACAAGCCCACAATGAACAAGACCTGCTGTCCACAATATACCATCAGGTAATGAATTCCAAACATGGTGGTGTAAGCATCTATGCTCATTGTCATTTATATTCATTTTGTGGACTGAAAATATTTGTTTAGAGCACTTGTAACCAAAAATGCTAAACTGTGCTTTTCAAGATGCCATGCTGCAAAATTCCAGCCTTCCAAATCTCATAAGAAAATCTTGAAGAAAGTCAATAAATTTATTTGCAAAGGAGTATTACCAAAAGAAAGTGAACCCGGTGAGTGTATTTTTTTGTTTGTTTTAGAAGATGGTTTTATTTCAGAATTTTATCCCTCGTGTGTTGTGTTATTATTTATTATTTACTCCCCCCACCCACTACACTTTCTATAGGGGAAATAATGCATTCAGTGTGTGAAGTTGAAGGTCCTCAAGAACCAAGTAAAGGAATGGAGTGTGCTATTACAGACATTCAGAAGGAGGTCGCAGAGTTTCCTGCTCTCACAAATGTTGAGTGGAATCATGCAGATGGCACACCCACTGTCTCAGAGCCACCTCGGAAAGAGGATGGCAGACCAGCAGCCACAGCTC
This sequence comes from Hippocampus bargibanti, assembly GCF_051943395.1. Taxonomy (NCBI): domain Eukaryota; kingdom Metazoa; phylum Chordata; class Actinopteri; order Syngnathiformes; family Syngnathidae; genus Hippocampus; species Hippocampus bargibanti. Next base: position 17,095,392 of record NC_142746.1, read on the forward strand.
CTAAACCTGGTACAAAATCAGATGATTTATGTCAGGGGTGTCAAAATCATTTTTTGCCGCGGGCCACATTGTAGTTATGGTTTCCTCTCGAGGGCCGTTATGAATTTGGGGAACCCATTAGAATGTTTAAATCCCTTCAAATATTACATATAGAGCACACAGCAAATTAATGAATAACTCGTTTTCAAATCTGAAGTCAAGAATAATGACTTTTATTGTGGTTGACATCCAAAAATATGAAATTTTGGCTCAGATTTTAGCAATCATCATGGAATTTAACAGGTTTGATTTGCTTTCGCGGGCCGAAAAAAATGATGTGGCGGGCCGGATTTGGCCCGCGGGCCTTGACTTTGACACCTGTGATTTATGTGATGGTTCTGCCTGTGTGGAGATTGCATGTTCTCCCCCTTGTCTACTTGAAATGTCATTGGACATTGTGGTATACTCCCATATTCAAAAAACATTCACAGCGGGTTAATCAAGCACACTAAATTGTCCTTAGGTGTGATTGTTTGCGTGAAACGTTCTGGAAACCAGTTCAACGTGTACCCCACCCTCTGCTCGAATTTGAATAGCAGACCAAATGATTGGTGGGTGGATGGCTGCTCTCCATTGAACATCCATCCATGCCAGATTTTCCCTTTTACTGAAGTCAAGATGGGGGTATCCCTTGCTTACGTTGATGGCGGCGCTGTTGGAAAGTGATCTGCTGGTTGAGTTTGGCAATTTGACAAGCAGGAAATAGTCTCCATTTCCTTATTGCTCCAAACAGGATGTGGGCCTATAAATTGTTGACATGGGATGCCCGGAGAGCTGGAGGGTTTTGCAAGGGATCGGGTTAGAAAAGGTAGATGAGGAAAGAGTGGGTCAGGTGGGGGCAAGATTGCATTTCCACAGAGAATATTCATTCACATCAAGACGTAGAAAATTCTACTGGATCGTCCACACCCCGCCCACCACCTTTTCCAGCTCCTCCCCTCAGACAGGAATTAGATTGAATATGAATCGATTAGCTTTTATTCGTGTCCTCCATAGTAATTTGTCATGTCTTTTTTATGATAATACAAGTGCAGTGTTTTCTCCCGGAGACAAATTCTTTGAGTGGTTTACATACTTGGCCAATAAAGACGATTCTGATTCTGATACACAGCGCGAATGATGTTACCAGCCAAAAATACTGGACTGTCATTGGAAATGGAGTGTTGCATCTTCAACACTTTCATTACTGTCTTCCTTCTCTGCAGGTATAGGACTCGACCCCAATCGACCCCCTTGTCGAAAAGCCAAAGATTTAAGAAAAGAACGACGACATCAGAAGGAGCAGTTGAAACACAGCAATGTTGGGGTCTCTTCCACCTCGACCATCTGTCCTCCTACTGCCACTCAGACAAACCAAACCAAAACCTTGGAAGATTTCCTTACAGAGACATGCCCTGATAGTTCATCTCATTGCCTTGAGGTAAGTAGAGTGGTTTTTAAATCTATTTTATATCTTACTTGAAATAATGGATTGCAACAAGGCTGAATTGCCGCTTCCATCATCATGAACCTCAGTGACTTCACCATGTTTATTACGTATAGCGCCAAATTGCCAAAGTAGGCTTAGATCCCAGTCTAAGATCAATGGAATTGCAGACACACCACAGAATTTGTCATGTTACCCCGATGATGACATTCAAACCGTGGTTACCACATCACTCGGAATGAAAATGAACCAATGGTAGGCGGAGGGCGCCTGAGCGGTTTTGGAGCTGTCCCTGGCAAAGTTCCGAAAATGAGGTTGGCAAAGTCGGATCACTTTTGGTCTTGACCAAGACTTAAAACAGATGCAAACGCTGTCTTTTCTCAACCCACTCTTCTCACGAGTGTTTGGGAATGTGTCATTAATCCTGATGCAAAGCATGAAGATTTATAGTTGCGCGCTCAGAATGTGTACCTCTGGCGAAGCACAATGCTTTCTACTGAAAAGTATAGTGTGCAATTATGAGTTTTACTTTGAGAGCTGTACTGTTTAAAACGTCTTGTTATTCTTTGACAGTTACGTCTCAAATACCATATTTTCTGGTGTAACAGGGGCACCGGAGTATAAGGCGCAACCCCAATGAATGGTGTATGTTCAAACTTTTTCCATATATAAGGCGCACCTTCAATTAATGAAAAAAAAATAAAAATAAAATATGGTATATAAAAATATATACGTTTTTCAAATATAAGTCATGGCACATAAAGCGCTCCAGTAGAGGCTGGAGTAACACACTACTTTACACACTACTTCTTCGACATGGTCGTTGCGAGACCTATTTTGGCTCAATATTACTTCACATATAAAACGCAGGGTCATCTGTTGAAGAAAATCAAGGTTTTTGGGTGCTCCTTATACACCAAAAAATATGGATACGATTTGCAACTATAAGTAGGGCCAGACTTTTGATTCAAAACACACAGTGTTTTTAATAAATGCTTTAGAAATAATTTCATGGTACCCTAATATATACACGTCTGTATTTTTCAGGCATGTACAGCACTTACTTTAATGACTTGTATGAACAAGAATAGATAGGCAGTAATAACAAAACACAAAAGTGACTGGGCTGAATATTAAAGTGGCATTCACGCTTTTTATGTGACTCCTGTTATGCCCGTGTTGTTAATCTTGGTAATTAATTTTACCATTTTAAATAAGTATCTGAATCGAAATCTATATTTTTTGCATTGTGTTGTTCAGTTCTCACCCACCAGAGGGCAATGTAATAACACGATTCTGTGTCCTCATGGCGCACTGGCCGCACACTTAATAGTTTGCTTTTATTTTTTAAAAATAAATAATTTGCAAAAAGTGGAGGCAAAATAGTTAGGTTACAGATTTGTAGATAATGTGAATATTCACAATAATGAAGCCTAATGGATTCCATTGACTAAAACCTACAATATGGTAAAAAAAGCAAATAACATTCAAGTGGAGTGTGAAATACATTAAATGTGTGTATTTTATTTCCCTCCACCAGTATAGAAAATTCAGATTTTATTCTCTTAGCAGACTGAAAATGTGTCCATCCATGGTTAGGGAAAAGTGCAAGTTGGATGACAGTTTTATTAAAATGAATTCTCATTGTAATTAAACTTAGATAAGTCTACTTTTTTTCAAACATCATTCTTGGGCAGTCAATTATCCAACTATTTGTGTAATGTTGTAGTGCTGTTATGACAGCCCCCAATAAAATTCTCACTACTACGGTGTGACTTGCGGTGTGCCTCAAGTAATTTATCGTGTCAAAACACATCTTCATCACTAAAGCATAATTAAAACGATTGAACTTGAAAAATGTCCTTTTGTTTATAGGGGTATGTTTAACTCAGAAAAGTGAATGGCAATAGTCACATGCCCTCTTCTGTCCAATTCTGTTTGTGTGACACAATGCCTTCATAATGGTTCTCTCTTTGAGTTGTTAATTTTTTTTATTGTACTTGTGATACTTTCTGTACCCTCCACACTTCCATGTTGATGTTAACTATTGCCTGCACGTATTTTATTGTATTTTTTTGAAGGTGAGGCTAGTGCGCACCAATCCCCCTTGCCCGCAGTTCAAAGCCTCTTTCGACGCTTCCTACCAGGTGTACAAACTCTACCAGATGGCAATTCACAAGGACCCTCCTGACAAACCCTCCGAGAGCCAGGTCAGGGGGTGGCAGGCATAGGTCAAGCTGTTGTTGGCCTTCTCACAGCGTGTGGGAGGTGATAGATATGCATTCAGAAGAACATTTACAAACAGCAGCAATAACACATCTATGCAATGGTGCTTATTTCAATTTGCAACGTAGAAACATGCCTTTACGAAATAAAGAAGTATTGTCTCCAAATCACAGTCAGGCTAATGGACTAGACATTTGTAGATGTGTCATACATCTATCAAAGATGTCAGCGGAAGTGATAACCATTAGGTTAAAATCTGAAATCACATGTATGTGTCAAAGAATGGGGGATAATGAGGCAAAAATGTTTCCATACGCTACGGTTGAGAGCAGTGTTTCTTCAGGTGTCTTGAATTGGCCTTAGGGTGTAGTCGGTACGGTTTTTATTCTTTTTTTTTTCCTTCTCGGGGGCATCTTGACAACCCGCCTGCTCCGTCACACTCTGGATTTCACAGTTTAATCTCATCAATGCCTCATTTACAGCCAAAAATCATGCTATAGTACAGGGGTGCTCAATACGCCGATTGCGAGCGACCAGTCGATCTCCAAATTACGATTGGTCGATCGCTTGACAAGGTGGTGTGACATTGTCATGGTCTGACGCTGTACAAATACATTTAAGGAGTTTTGAATGAAAACGAGACATCAACCAATCAGCTATCCCGTAACTTGATTGATACACCGGACGACCAATCATATCACACATCATTATTAGGTACTCAAACGACGCCCCTGAACGTTGCAAAGTTAACAGTTACTAGTTGTTAGTTACATCCTAATTTTTCGCTTGTTTTTTCCCCTCTTAACGTAAGAGAGAGTAAAATATAGGGCCATGCGCTAGCCTCATCTTCAAGTTTGCTGTTCAACAGGTGTTAACAATTTAAACACATAGTCTCCATTCAGTCTCCTAGACTCTTATCATCTTATTCCGTTCGTTTGTACTTGTACAAGGAATCTGTACATTAATTGAAATTGCGGCTAAAACCAAGATCTAAGAGACTGATGTGACGTCTCAAAGCAACATCAAACAGCACTCATTGACCCTCATTGCTCTTCCCTTTTACACTTTGTTCTTGAAGGTGAGGCTAGTACCGGTCAGCTTTGAGGACCCCCACTTTACAGCATCATATCAGCAGTCTGTGGCACTGTACACCCGATACCAGATGGCCATTCATGGGGATGACCCCAGCGAATGTAGTGAGAGTGAGGTACTGCCTCGTTTTTATTCTGTAAGCTATAGAATATAAATACCAGGTTTTAAAGGACAACCGACGTCTCCGGACAAGTTGTGTCCATAATTTGTAAGATGGCTTCAAATGACTTCTACTGAGTGTATTTTACAAAGATTCCACCGCATATAGCTATATTTTACATTTTAAGACTTGCGCGGAATATTCCAGAAGTCTTGTTTTTGAGTTGGTGACGGGTCCGTACGTGACGTCACTGAAGGAACGCCCCTGACTGAAAAAAAGGACACATTGTAGCAGTCCTTCTATCACATCAATGCATTTTGCTGTGCATGTTTGGTCTGAAAACGTTGTGCTGCACCAAAAAGAGCCAGAAGAGGGCGACCAAGCTCCATATAAGGAATTTATCAGCCTGTGGAAACGGGCTGATTAATTCCTCACAGGAGGTTGGTCGCCATTTTCTGCCTCTTTTTTGGTGATACATTTACCCCCAATGTTGCCTCAAAATGGCACGGAATAAATTCTTTAATCGGTTGCAAACATGTATGCTTTCATCTTCAGAACTATTTGAATCATATTCATAACTGGATGTGTAACAAGAAAGCATATTCTCCGAATCTGAAGCCATTGTTTTGATTCTCCAGCAATGCAAGATGTCTTGGCGTGACGGCACGAACTGGGGACGGGACTTTCTGAAAATGCCCAATTCGCAGCTCAATTTTTTGCAGATTTTAGACACTTTAAGTCATTTTTATTGGTGTTTTGCATTGAATACATGTTTGCAATTGATTAAATAATTTATTTGGGCCATTTTGAGGCAACAGACCAAACAACTACAGCAAAATACATTGACGTGATGGAAGGACAATGCGACAATGCGTCCTTTTCACGGTCAGTGGGTGGTCCTTTCGTGACGTCACGTACTGACTCGTCACCAACTCAAAAACAAGACTTCCTGAATATTCAGCATGAGTCTTAAAACGTAAAATCTAGCTATATGCGGTGGAATCTTTGTAAAATACGCTCAGTAGAAGTCATTTGAAGTGATTTTACAAATTATGGACACAACTTGTCCGGGGACGTCGGTTGTCCTTTAAGGATGGATATGGCAGAGAAGAAAGCTGAATTTTATCGTATATTTATGTATTTGTGTGCGAGTTATACATTTTGGATTTCAATAAACCCAAATTACATGCCCTATTCGTATAACATTTACAATGCACTTATGAGTTTAATGCTGCCCCACCAGCAGCACTTTGCCAATGACTCTGCAAGCCCAGGTTTTACCCAAACTTGCCTTCGATAAAATCTGAAATCTGGCTTCAGCCGTAAGCTAATTTTATAGGATAGCAAGAATACCCACTTGTGCTTTGCATGGGACCTTTTTTGTTCAATGTAATTGTTCGAATGGTGGATTGAAGCAAAATTGGGAAATTGTCATCATACTCAGAAGGGCTGTTCTGTTGTTGGTTATTCTTTTTGGAGTTACTGTATGTCCTCAAGATGGACATCTTCTGCAAACACTGCTCTCAACTCTAGCACATAACATTCAAACAGGAAATTGACAAAAAAATTGCAAATATGGTATCCTTTATTGTTGTTGTGCAATGTGATTCTGCTAGCGGCAAAGCTCATTTTTGTTGGCACTGTTTTGACAGGTACAAGTATACTATAAAATATTTCTCCAAAAGCATTATAAATCTTCCTGAAGAAATGGCAACCATTAGTGTCCAAAGAAAATATCTACGACTAAAAGAATGGAGAAAATAGAAGCCTGGTTGAAACATTTCAGCCTGTCCCTATTTCCTCATGTGTAGTTAATTGGCCTATTTTTTTAATTTCTGTAAACAGTCTTATTTTTTTTCTTAGCCCCTTGTTATTGTATTGGATACACAACTGTTAGGTCAAGATTTTCATAAACTATATATTTTGGAAAAAATGACAACTTTTTTTCTGCTCTGTCCTGCATCCCACTATAGTTCCGGCGATTTCTCTGCGATTCACCGTTAGAGGTATGGATATCCTTTACCTTTTCACTGTTTTTCTTTTCAGTCAGTTTCCTTGTAGCATTGCTTTTTTATTTTCTTACTCTGCATTTTTTTCTTTGCCACCACCTTACCATAACAGATTAATTAAAATTTCATTTCCTCCCCACTTTTACATATTGAATCACTCTCTAAGCTCCATTTTCAAGGCCTCCGGCGAGATTGAGTGGTGTTAAAGGGATACAGGAAAGGGGTTATTTTTTCATATAGAGGAGTTATCTCTCCTAGTATGAATACAAAAGTGACTTCAAGGTTAAATTGAAATGTGGTGTCCAGATTGCATCTGGTTGGAAAAAATGCCAAACCCTGTCTGTTTTGTGGTTCAGTATCCAAGGGATGGCTAATGGATGTTTCAAGATTCTCCATATACAGTGTCAACATTCAACGTGTTCTCATACCAAACCACCAATTGGTGAATTCTGCGATAGTAAGATACTGCCATCCCCAAATGACACATCTTATTTAATATTCAGATTAAAAACACAAAAATATATTCAGAGTGAAGCTCATTTACATATACAGTAATAACACCTGACGCCAAAGCTCCTTTATAATGCATTATAGTCAAAAATATTTTGGCCATATATCATCAAGCTCTACCATGCACAATATGTTTAAAAAGTGTTCAATCTTTCTGTCGATCACTTTATTTGGCTTTTTCATAGCTGCGTTAACCGACAATAAAAGGTAAAGTATTTTATGTTACTGTAATGTTGCTTGAATTGAGCATTTTTTTTCTTTAGGTCATTCTTTTCAAGAGTAAGCAAACAAAGCGGACCAAAAAAATCAGTCTATATCCATCAACCAATATAAAGTTTTAACTCATTCATTGCCGTTCACAAGTTTATTCAGGAATTGAAAATATGACGTAGAGCACCATTCCTGAATTTGTTGTTTTTTTTGGGTGCCGATAAAGAGCTGGCCATGGCCTCTGGCGCTGTTTTTCCATTTCTTCAAGGGGGCAGCATTTCCCTTTTTTCCATGTTAGCTTTGTTCCAGCTTCAGCTGTTGTTAAAGCGCTATATAAACCCTAATGAAGATATTACATTGTATTTTGGCCAGCCGCCCTCAGTTCAAGCTCATATAACTCCAGATCCATATAATTTAGGAATTTACAATTTTTCTTCTAAAAGAAGAGAGTCTAAGGTTTCTAACACTGCATTGAATGTTTATTTAGTCCTAAAACTCAATATTCTGCGGGTTCTGGAATTCGAGTGACAATGACAAAAACCCTGGCGCTGGAGTGGACACATTTTTGCACGTCTGGCAGTAAATGAGTTAATATTGTGATATACTTTTAAGTCAAATTGTCCAGACGGACGTTTCCAACCCAATCAATCTTGCAAACCACATAAAAGGACATCAAAGATGACTCATGCTGGCTTTTGCGGAATTCATCCAAAGCTTTATTCATTCCTCGTCTAAGTTGAGTGTAATTGTGGCTACCAATATTTAAGCATTACCAGTGGTTTGATGGTACAACTTCAATACACCTTATCACATTGAGTGACATGCATTTTCAGCCAGTTATCACTGAGCACTGAAAACTTTTTGAACTTCAGGCCGCTAGAAACACAAGTGGACATTTTAGTTCATGACAACAGGACTTAAATCCAGGAGGGTCGGAACAGCAACGTTGATTAGATTGAGGTGCACGTAGAACGCTTTTGTTTTGCTCTGTGGCCTCGCTTGGGACCTCCTTAATGAGCGTCATTAGTGTTTTTAGGGTACAAGCTTTTCTCACCTCATCAAAGCTGGCCACGCGCATTGAACAGCCCCGTCCTATGCGCACACACTCTGGCACACTCCCTCATGCGCTGCTTTTACTCAACTCTCCTCGGATGCATTTAAGACGCCGTCTCTGCTCATCTGACCCGCTGTTGCCCACCCTGTTTTTATTCCTGTCTCTGAACTACCACCCGGTCCGCCCCGCCCGCTCATGTCAAAGTTATTGTATGTGGCTTTCCTTTTCTGCGTCTGCCTCTCGGCTACCATCTGTTTCCAATCGGAGGACTATTAAAATACTCACTACGTCGTGTGTATGTGTGTGTGTGGTTCGCATCGTGTTGCATTTCTTTTAATTTACGCAAAAACTATCATTTAACTGCAGCAACTTAGGACCTATTTTTGCAGAGCAATTAGAATAGAGGTGTTGTTTGTTTGAAAAATACACGTACATCCAATGACTATCAATTATTTTGTGCTGTCAGATACACTCAGTTGTACCTGTTCATGTGATGAACAGCAGCCATGCATGCGACATTTCACATGACCCTTGTGAAGTGAGATGGGGCGTGTGTGTGCAAGTACAAGCCAGATGTTCGTATTGTGACTGAAGGCAACGCACCCAGACTTGACCAGTCAATGAAAACTCCCCTTGTTTTGAACCAAAACTTGTTTTGATGTTGGCAGTGATTGCGATTCCAAAATTGAATATGAACAATTTTTCTGCTTTTATTTCATAGACACACACACACACATGCACACACACACACACATAACACACACCCTCAAGCAAGGCCAACCCTTCTTGGGACCTCTTACAAAGACTGCAGTGTTTTTCATGGAACTTGTGCCAAGAAATAACAGACTTGCCGCTTACTTAGATGAACAGTTCACACAAATTTAAACACACGTGCACACACACATTTAACTCATTCACTGCCATTCACAAATTTATTCGGGGATTGAAAACATGATATAGAGCGCCATTCCTGAATTTGTTTAGGTTTTGGTTTTTTCTTCCTGGGGTGCCAATAAATCGCTGGCCATGGCCTCTGGCAATGTTTTTTCTTTTCCACAAGGGTTCAGCATTTCCCCTTTTTCCATGTTAGCGCTTTGTTCCAGCTTCAGCTGTTTTT